>NW_009619147.1:0-26178 GCF_000690535.1 Cariama cristata | reverse complement strand
GGATTTTAAAAGATTTTTTTAAATATGGACAAAAAGAAACAGCACAGCAAGGAAATTACATGGGTTTGGTGGGAAATACTTCTGACATACGGAGGCAAACTAAAGCAGGATGAAGTGCACTCCCTTCTGATGGCTGCAACCTCTCTTTCAAGTAGGAGGAAAGGATTTTAGAGTGGTACCATCCAGGAGTGGGGCAGTAGACAAAGAGATCACCAGTTTCGTTAAATTACAGCAGGGAAACTGAAAATAACATTAAATCCTATAATCTGGACTCCCTCCCCAGTAATACCTCAGCCTATGGGAAATCAAACAGCATGGTAAGAGTCGGAAAGGAGAAGAGTCTGGATTACGTGGATTGCACAACT
Organism: Cariama cristata; assembly: GCF_000690535.1. Classification (NCBI taxonomy): domain Eukaryota; kingdom Metazoa; phylum Chordata; class Aves; order Cariamiformes; family Cariamidae; genus Cariama; species Cariama cristata. The sequence continues at coordinate 25,813 of NW_009619147.1, read as the reverse complement.
ATACGCGGGAGCTGAATTTGATCATATCTGCAAGAATCAACCCAATCCTTTACATAACCCTGCTCAGAGGAGGAAAAGATCAGCAGAGAAAGAGAAGGTTCAGCCATCTGAGGCTCTGCATCTGAGGTTCTACCTGTAGAAAAAACGAAGGGCAAGTGGTCTTCTTTTAAAACATCACTTTAAAGTACCACCCTTTAAAGTGGTACTCATGAGGAACTACCAATGAGAATAGCTTTGAGGTTTTTGGTTTAGGTAATGATTTTTCCATCTGCATATGACTGTTAGGTAAAAGCAAACAGGATGTTGGAAGGAGAACAACCTTGTTGCAGTATAATGAGAAATACTGCAAGGAAGGCTCACCGGTTTTCTTGAAATTGTTTCAGAAGTGGCTGTGAGGTTAAATACAATCCTCTCAACAAAACCATTTCTACCATACACAAGTATATTTTAACAAATGGAAAACTTTCTCTCCAAAGGTAATGACAAAATTAGAATGAAGCTGTCTCTGTGTTTGGTATTTTGATATGGAGGGGACACCTTAATATGTTCTGAATAGATTTCTCAGTGTTATCTGCTAGTGTATTAACTTCTTGATTAGCCTGATGACATCTTTGGTTATGTGTTATTCTGAAGCTTTGTTCAGACAGAAATGTTTTCTGATGTCACAGAAAGACACAATTCACTTCCCAATGTCTTTCCACAGATGCAGAGAGGATTTTGAATTGAAGTTGAATGAATGGATTTTGAAATGAAGTTGAAGAAGAAGAAATTAATATTGATCATATTTAAGATCTAATTTTCAAAATTCAGTTTATTTTAGAAGGCAGACATTGAGCAAAAGAATCCTTCTAAGCTGGAAAGTTTGAAAATCAGGGCCTAAAAATTTGTCCTGGGTGTGCCACAGAAAGATGATAGGGCAGAGGGTTGAAAGAACAACAAAGGTGGCGTCAAACCCCAAAAATGGGCAGAATGCGAGCTGCTTGTAACAGGCCGACTAGCAATATTCATGAGAAATATTTTACGTGTTTCCAGGTTTTTTACTGTGGTACATGCATAACTGGTGGCTTTGAAAAAAGAAGTCAGGCTTCATATGAGAGGAAGGCTGGGGAGCAGCTGCATGCTGGGATGAGCGTTGGTGGGGAGGAAAATGCAGGCACTGTTGAAGCTTCAAATTAAACATCAGTTACAGTATAAATCCTAGTTTATACGAGGTTATGCAGAAATTATCTGGGGATTTCAAAATGAAGCTTTTTTCCTTCCCTAGTTCTGAGTACAGATAGTGAGTTTAGTGGTTACATTACCAACAGTGTTTCATCACAGAAAATCTCTTCTTTAATGACATGCTTTTTGAAACCAAAGTTTTGCATTAAATTGACATGTAATAGATTTAGCGAGCACCAGAAATTGAGATCATCAAGAAAAACTTCTGTTGTGAATAAACAAAAACATTTTTCACCTAATTCAAATCCATGGATGCTTTTGGAGATCTGCTTGTAGTTCAGGTAGACTTCCTATTATACAAGATCTGTTTTTAAAATCCTCAGTAGATCTTTGAATTTAACCTTGCCTTGATAAAAGTTGTAGTAATTCAGTACCTTTCAAAATCAGGCCACTTCTGTAACTGCATTGTTTCAGTGTATTTGTAAGAGACCCTCTTGAATTGAAAATGTGGGCTCTAAAATGCTTTGTTTGGCATTGGATCTCTGCCAAACTTCACATAACTAATTCAAATAAAAATTCAACATGGTAGTTTCAGACCTAGATAAGCATTAGTGATGGGAGTAGGGTGAATAGGGGAGAACAAATAGCTGTCTACCTGCACTACTAATAATTGGGTTTTGAGACATACATTCTAAAGGTGGAAACATCCAAATGTTGGCTAGGAAAAGAAATCAGCAAAAAATTTAAAAAGCAGCCAAAAGCAAATGTCAAATACCATTAAATGTTTTTTAAAACAACTTCTGTTCATGCACGTTACTCATGTTTTAAATACTGTGAGTATTCTAAGCTGCTTTGCACAATTGATGGGCAAAATGAATTAAATGAACTTCAAAGTAGATTCCACTAACATAAAAGTTGGAAAAAAATTTCTAAACAAGGGCTGTGGTTACATTCTCGGAAGGACCAACATATAGAAAAGACATATTAACAAAGTGTTGGTCTTACTAGGAGGTGTCTTGAGAACCCTTGAAAGATTGGAATTTTTTATTATTTTTTTCTGTAACATGTTTAACCTTTTGTCACCAACACCACTTAAAATTTACACCAGCTCTGTATTCTACTTCTTAGACATCTATGATGGTGAACATCAATACTCAGCGTTTATGAATCCTGACTAAGCAATGCCATGTTAACTCCAACCTCAATGCCCACAAATATGCCCACTTAAGATGAAACATTCAACAAATGTACCTATAATAGCAGATGTGTAGTCCTTGCCTTCTTAGGCAGTCAACAGAGAAGGACAGCTCCAAATGTTTTTTTGAACCACATTTCATGGGTTGCATGTCAGTTGGCTTCAAATCAGCATCCGAAATTCTACTGCATAATTTCAGGGAGCCCACAAACTTGAAGACAACTACAAACTACTGTTTACACAGATAAGAGGTAGCTATCAGACTTTAGGTAGCTCTCTCTTACCCAGTATTTTTCAGTTCCATGTCTAAACATGACTTATTATAGCCTCCTGGTACAGAAGGAGAGTCACTCTCTCCCTTCAAAAGGAGGGATTAATTTATTTTCAGTTGCACTTTCAGCTCTCTTTACACCCTGGCCAAGGGAATGAGAATCGCCCTTTCGCTGAAGTGAAAGCTGACCCTCGCCTTGTTTGTGGTGGGTGGAAGAGTCACAAGCAGTGAGTACAACTACAGATCTCAGGTCAGCTCCTGATGCCCTCTCCACTGCCTCAGCTACTTAATCTGCCTATTCATCCTGAACATCTATACTGTAACCAGGAGGCCTGGCTTGCAGCCAGGGCACGTGCACGGGTGTGAGCACGAAGGAGAGTGTGGGCAGCAGTGGCTCCTGTGCCTGCATAGCTATTTTCCTATCGTGGAACAGAAAGCACAATTCACTACCCAGGTTATGAAGTGGGGGTGGCTGTATATAACCTTGGTGCGTTCAGATCCCTGTCCTATGGTAAATCTGCCTCTGGCCATCATGGCGGTATCTGAGTTTAGGACAGGACCTAGGGATTGTGTTACTCAATTCTCAGACACCTACATTTTACCTGAAATTTTAAAAAAACAAAACAGTGCAACTTGTAAAGCTTTGCCTTTAAAAGAAACCCCACATCCCAGAAGCAAATGCTACCTGATGTAAATACAGACATGCACTCTTACATAATTTAGTTTACCACAATTAACAAAGGATACTGCTATTAACATGCTGCAGGAAAAAAATACTTCCCAAGCACCTAAGAGCAACATATTGTGATCTATGGGTATAAATGACTAAATAAAATGAAAGAATGTAAAAATGTCACAGAAACACCAGCCGTAATCTAATGTTGTCAGTGCACTCCACACACACCTTGTAATTACTAACACATTTGGCCTACAAAAATGTTTTAGACGGGGAAGCCCACCACTTTTGTACCTTTTCGCCTAAGCTGTTTTCAATCCCGTACAATTTATTTAAACTCTTCCATTTCATCCTTTGCCTAGTGAAATAATGATGAGATGATGTCACAGGGCAAGGAGGGTATTTACACACATGCCAAGAGGATCTATTTGCAAACTTTCAGTGAACTAAATAATGCAATAAAAGCCCTAACCTGCTGGAAGCATTTTAAGGTCTTCTCTTTTCCTCCCGGCTTCTTCTGACACACAGTCGTCTTCTTTTGCACCATTAAACTGCTTTTCCACTTCCTTTTCAACAGTGGGAATACTTCCCTTATGGGTGTCAGGATCTTTCAGGAAGGTCAGAGGTTGCCCTGCAGAGGAAATGACAAGCTGTGAAATGTAAAAGAACAATCCCTTCCACATGTTTCCTTGCTCCAGGAGCAGTAAGGGGTTGTCGGCTAGCATCATGACGGGATGGGCCAGGCCTTTGCCTAGCAGTCCTGTCGAAACTAACTTATAATTAAAGACCTGTGCAACTGTTTAAAGCTTTACAACTCCAGCAAGTTTCAAGGACTGCTGAAGCCAAGTGGTACAAATCAACCTTATTTTTAACAGCCAGGCAGGCAGACAGAAGGAAGGCAACCAAAAAATACTCTAAGTTGTACAGTAACCAGATAAACTGTACACCTGAAAATGATCCTTCTGTATAACATTTATTTCCATTATAAGCTCATAGTTTGGGAACTGAAAACATTTCAGTTGTTCTAACTTTTCTGCTGGTTGATGCATGAGGCGCATGAGGCACATGAACCACATGTGCTGCTGTTAGACAGCAAACCTTGTAGAGGTAGGGGAAAAATAAAGTTTAGAAAAAAATGAGCTATTTTTTAATTGTAAGAAGATAACTGTACTTAAAACTGTTCTCAAACAGTTGAGTTGCTTTTTTTTCTTTACAGTCCCAAAGTACAGTAGAGCAGGGGGAATGAGGGACAAGCAGACTTTCTGTAAAGAAAATATTAGAGACACATTGAAAAATTACATGTGGGTGTTTAGTCCATAGACAGCTGAGGTAGTGGAAGTCTTTCTGTATGACAAATTTATTTGGCAAAGCAGTAGCAACAAATATCTCTGCTAGCCCAGATAGTGGCAGAAGTGTAGTCACATGAACACAACACCTCACCCAGGCTAATACAGCCTGTGTCACAGCTCAACTATTGCAAGATCATCCTGCTGCTGGAACCAAACTAGCCTGGCTACCTTCAAACACTTTCTTTGAAAATCTTGGCTGGTAACACCTCTCCTCCAATACAGCCAGACTAAGCAAAACTCCCATCTTGATTTCACACTGTAGTACTTAGGATAACTTCTGTTTAAAAACATGTACAATTGGTCATGACTATTTAGGTACAGGTAGGGATTTCTGCTGTAATTTGACCAAAAATTGTGCACAACTTGGCACTAAAAAAAAAAAATATCATTGTTTCAGTATCTTAATATCTTAATTGTCCTCAGCAACTCTCCACCTTCTCCCTTGTAAGCACCCTTATAGGTCTTGAATGCATATCATTATGTGCTAGTACTGTGCTGACCATAACTTCAGGACTTCAAACTGATCAATATTAAAGAGGTGTGAGTGAGTTACTGTAATGAAAATTGTTTTCCTTTGGTTCTACAAACTACAGAGGATAAAATCATCCCTGGTTTTCTACTTGCCTATTTTTTCTGATCATCATTTCTAACCGGCACAAATAGGTGTTTGCGTGTCAAGTTCTCATGCATTTAGAAGACTGGGTTACTTAGATCCAAGCCTATCAAGAAAACTTTTCTGGTAGTTGCATCAAATTTTCCTACCTATGCTGCTTCTATTAGAGTTGTTGCCACCTTCCACGCAACAATGTCTAATGAATTCCATGAAGAAATTGTCATTTATTTGTTGACAGGGACTGTTGATCCCTTAATGGAGCAACAGATCAACAACAGAGGCTTAAAAAAAGCAAACGATGGTGGTCATGAAAGCAGAAGCTGTCTTCTTCCACGAACCTCTCATGGAATACGACTTCAAAAGAATGGAGAGAAGATAGACTTGGACTAAGAGACACACTAGATCTGATAATGTGCAACTGTGACCTACAAAAGAGGTAGAATGGGAGGTATTAGGTTGCATTGTGCTCTGGAAGAGAGATCCTGTGCAGCAGGCAAGAGCCATACTTAGCCCAACACAGAGCTGTAGTTTAAAAGATTAGTGTAGCCTGGAGTTAATGGAAATAATATGAAAGTTCTGTCCTAAACTTTTTAAACCAAGACAAATTTGAAATGAAGGTTAAAACACCATCTCCTAACCTGCTCTATTTTGCTTATATGTTGCAGGAACACATATGGTATTGGTATGTAAGATCACTCACTATTTAGACTACTGCAGTAGAGTGAGTTACAGAGCACCAGTCTTCATTTAGACAGATTCTGCTTTCTCTGGTTTGTGTTTTAACCTTAATGTCACTTTAACAGAGCTTTTTCCCCCTCTGCTTTTGGTGGTTTAACAGATATAATACAGTATTTATAGAGCATATCAATGTGTGACAGCTTGCCACAGATCATAAACACATCTTTCTGTTGGAAATGTTGAAGTTGTGATTTTTCACCATGTGATCTCCAGTTCTCTAAGGTTTACTCCTTTAATTGTAAATAGCCAGAAAGTCATCAAGCTAGCTTTTAATAAACTTTTAATTTGAAACGGATTACCACATGTTGTGTTTGTTTACCCATTATTAAATCTCTTAGCAACCTATCACCAGCAGAAACAGCATACTGTAGCACTGCATAGATACATTAAAAAACAAACCCATGGGGGATATTAGCAGCTAATAATATCTTTAAAGAGAACTCCAAGAAAAATAAATAAATATAAACAATATCAAAAGTTACTCCTAGAAATTTTGTTAGTGCAAATCTGTTTGGCATGGAAATTGCTGATCTTCCACGATCAGCTTATCAGCATATTTCAGAGGGCTGCACGCAAAATAGGAGATACACTAATGCTCTCTGTTCTTAGAAATATAACTTTCTGGTCTTCTCAAACTGGGTATCACAAGTTTTACTATGTGTTTCCAGAAGTATGACCTATTTAGTTGCAGCCTCTGTGTGTATGTGTGCATCCGCATGCATGTGAAGACTGGTGGTAGGACCAAAGAGTGGTAAGGACAAGTTTGATTTATTAAGAGCTTGTCCATAACTCTTCCCTGTTGGGAAAAATTGGCTGCAACTACACCTTTTGGATCTGCTATTCATGGTTTTGTGCTGCATCTCAAAGCACCTTAGCAGATAGGTAGAAGATATACAGCAACAAAAAGGACCTTGCTCCTCAGTACAATGTACGTTTACAACTCCATATTTCTGCCATCAGGGTGGTTATATAAAAGCCTTTTGATCACAGTCCAGTTGCTGCTTAGCCTAAAAGTGTCACAGGGCAAACCTCATTTTCTTTATCTCCTAAACCATCACTCACTGTCTGAAAAATACTACTACTGGCCGATTTTCATGTTATACTTCCAACCTGAGCTTCCTATTCGCCACACTAAAGACTATTGCTTATCTGCTCTCTTTCATTCCTTCCAATATCATCCTCCCTCTTTCTCCTCCCATGCCTTCTACAGTTCATCACTGCTGCTGTTCTAAAATGCCTGAGGAATTTCTGTCCTGAAGAACTAAAACTCTGTTTCAGATCTGCACATAATATTCACACAGACACTACAACCTGTAGGTTGATTGCATCCTTCAGTTCATGAAACTGGAATATAGTAATGCCTGTATACCAAGAAAGAATTATTTTTGTCCATGGTGGTCAGAACCCACAAGCTGAAAAAGAAAAACCAATGGTAGTGTCCTGCCATTCTCCTCATTCCTGGATTTCTAACAGAAGAGGAGCAATTTGTGAGTCCATTGCAATATGGTCAATTATGTCTTCAATGTAGCTACATCAGGAGACACACAGAGGCCAGGGAGAATGCTTAGTCTAAAAGTAACATTCAGTAATTTTTAAAGAAAGCTTCTGGGGATGTCTGCTGCACATAAGCAAATGATAATTTGTCGTTCCTATGGATTACCACTTGATTGAATCTTAATGGAATTTTATAGGAATAGCATAAGGCAAGCCTCTGGCGCCAGAGCTGTTTCCCTGCCAAATTTCAAGTCCTTGTTGTAGCCCAGGGAGGTTCTAGAGTTCTCCCAGAAACACTTAGACAAAAAAGTATCTTTTCTTTTTTTTTTTTCTTCCTGTAAGCTTGGTGTCATAAGCAGCTGAACTGTTACTTCTGTGACTTTCCAAGCTATATTCAGCCTCAAGCAGAGGCCAGCATGGAAAGTTTCATCCCCAGCAATGAAACTGGTTTAAATTGCTCACAACTGAAAACAAAGTTAAGCAATCTTAATAAAAAGAATTGCAGTATTAGACCAATATCTGAATGAAGAAAATCTAGCTTAACAAGAACAATAATGACTAGCCAACATTAAAATGAAACTATGGGTTGCTCCAATGAAAGCCTGAATATAAACACAAAAGTATGAATCCATAACCTTGGGGTCCAGACTGTTCAACCTTCTCTGAGACACCGTTCTTTTCAGCAGTGCTTGAATACATGAGAAGTTCAGGTGGCAAATGAAGCTGCGTATCACACTTATTTTGCTTATCTGAATCCTGTGGTAGTTTAATTATCTATTAAGAAAAAAAAATACATGAGCATAAGTAGTTCAGTATTCCACAAAGCCAGAACATACTTGTTTGTACAGTGTTTGTGAACCCTAGAAGTCCAAGATGCTGCTATGAGGATTTTAGGAAGTTCTTGTTTCTCTGTACTCCATTTACTACAGATTTTTACAATCCAAACTCAGAATCATTTGGGAAAATATAGATACCCTGGATCGTTAAATCATCCCAGCTTATACACTTACACACAAAGACTAATTTTGCAGCTTTGGGGTCTTACCACCACCACCACTGTTTTGACTCTTCTGTTATTTTTTTACCATAGCTCTACTAATGTTATTTCTGACATTCTTTTTCCTAGCATATCTTAAGTATATCTTTTTGTATAAATTCTTATTTCTCTACATGATTCTGAAGCTATTCTCACTTTTTTTTATGCTTAGTAGACCCAAAAATGAAGATTGCCTGAAAATCATCACTACAAGAAAATGAGCAACTACACTTTCTATTTAAGTAAACCCACACATTATAATTAAGATGCTTTCAAAATTCATCTGTTTTGGTAAGTGTTTTTTCCTGAGTCAGACATGACTATAAAAGAGGTATAAAAGTTTGAAGTCTTGTTAAGATTTTGAATGACGGACAATAAAACCCTTAATTTGCCAGTCCAGAAACAAAGCTTCCACTGAAGAGGAGCTCTTAATTCAGGCCCACATTCACCAAAGACATACAAAAAATGTCACATCTGAAGTAAGTCTAAAAACTGTTCAAAAGTAAGGTTCCTACCACAACAGAGCCTTGCTCACTAGCTGAGGTTCCCAGATATGCAAATGCAACAATACCATAAACAATATTATTTTATTTTGTAGCCATGTGAAAGCACCTCTGAGATTCACTAAAACCGTGGAGGAAATTAATATGTACTGGTGGCAGGCTCAAACTCAGTATTTCAACTTTTGATCCAATGTCTCAACACTCCAAAACTATCTTGATATTTGAAATAATCCTAAAATTTGGCTGTAAAAAATCCACTAATTTAATGTAAAATTTGGAGATGCATATGATTTTCACTTTCTTTATATATCTACTGAGTGGGTTGATAAATTGCTTTTTGGAAAGACAGCATTGATTTTAAGGCTGACAGAAGGAAAATGGAATCTGTTCTGAGGAACAGTTTCTAAACCAACAAGTCTAATTTTTTTAAGACAAACCTGAAAATAGAGATTGCATAACCAATGATCCAAGTCTTGAGAAATAAAATCTTCAATTTTTTTGAATCGGTCAACTTTGGAGTCATAATGGCCTCTGAGGAAGGGACATTTAAATTTTCCCTCCAAAGTATTAAAATTGTGGTCACACAAGGGAAAAGCTCCCCATCCCACTGCTCGATCAATCCAAGTACAGGTCCCACGAAGAAGGAAGAGTTCAAAGAGGAGGACCGTGCCTGGCTTCACAGCTTTTCTAGGTGGTAGAACCTAGCAAAGGAGGAAAAGAGAAGATTTATTAGTTATAAAAACCCATCAAAAAGGAACCAGTTTTCTTTTATTGTATAAAGTTCTACAGACTTCATACCTTTGAACCAATTTTGCATGCTAAAACAATTAACAACTCTTCTCTTTCCCCCAAATCATGCATTTGACAAACTTTCCACTCTGACAGAAAATGCTGTGCTTTTTTTTCATGCTAATTTTGTGATTTTTTTTTTTTTCTCCCTTGGCTTTCTGAAAGTGTTTATTTTCTGTCTTTATTTACCAGTGGTGGAAAAACATTGCCGCTAGAAAACTTTAAGACAGAGTAACAAACCACTTGGGAATCTGAGGCGTCCCTGTGAGGGCTTACTGAGATTCACCATTGGGTTCTTGCAGCAACTCTAGAGAGTTCATCCAAATAACCAATGAGAAAACTTCCAGGCTTGCTCCTCAGTGAGTCGTAAACTCTTCTCCACCTAGTTCTGGGAATGATATTGGTACACAATAGCCTTCTTCCTTCAAATTAAAGCAGGGAAACTCTTCTTGCAAAGTATGTACATTTCAGTGTAGGGTCAAAAAGGATTTCGAGGTAGTAAACTGTCAGCATACCAAAGACTGGCAAATACTGTTTACATTTTCCTAAGAGAGCTAGAGATATTCTTCTGAGCAGCTTGGAGCTGAGGAAGATGGTTACCAATGCCTTAGGGCCCTGGAGTGATTGTATTCCCAAGGCAGACTTGAAAATCGGGGTGAAGAAAGATCCTGAAGTAATGAATTTATGTGAATTTATGTAAATTCCTCTGTAAAGTTTGCTGTGTCAAGGAATGCAAGGTCATGGAGAAGAGGGTAGAGAAGGAAGCAGGGCAAAGAACAATGAAATCTGGTCCTATACCACAGTTTTAACTGTTTTCTTTAATTAATGTGGAGGTTGACCCGAGTCCTGTTGAACAGTTTAACACAATCAAAAGGGTAAATAAATCAAAAACCATACAAAAACTAGAACACGGAAGGTGACTACCATCATACCCTGACTAACAGCTCTTAAGGGTAGTCATCTAGGGATAAGGGGAGCAAATACATCAGCTACACCTCTCACACAGCGAAACATCTGCTTTACCACTGCTCCTACACATTTTCGTGGATTATAGAGAACTCGGAGTGCCCAATCTCTTAAATAGACTATCTTGGACACTTCTCTAATAGAGACATTGTTCTGTTATTTGAATGATTTCCACATTTTATTGTACCTATTTCCTCGAAGTTCTCAAAGTTCATAGCAGCAAATGCCTTGGTACACTTGCCTTGCACGGACTCCTGTTCAACTGTAGCTTGCCTTCCAGCCAAGGCAGAGAAAGAGGAGCCTTTTCACCTTCTCTCCTCCCTGTGAATTGGCATGTACTTGTAGAAGGCCACAATATTCAAGGGTATCATCTGACTCTTGAGTGTCCTGTAGGTTATGCCCTCAGTAGTTTTTGAAACTCAGAATAAGACCTCCAAACAGAAGACATTCATCCAAACCGATCACCCACTATTAAAAGCCTAAAATGCCAAAGTCTTTTTAAATTAGCAGGGATTTCCTCAATCAGATGACATTCTGCAGCTGATAACCAGCCACAAATCTTTACTGCCCCAAGTATTTCTGCACATAATACACACCTCAATGCAGCTCTTTTTTGACTGTTTTTTTAATAATATAAGCGTCACTTTTTTATACTCCTGGTTAAACAGTAGGCAAGATAATAAGCACAGCTCAGGTACAGCCAAGCTTTTTCTCTTTTTCTGAAGCAACCAAGAGATTTACCTATACTATTAACTGCTATGTTAAGAGATCATACATGTTCATAGTTGTGCTGCATTCTATAACTTTTTTGAGGAGTTGAATATAAATTATTATTTCTAATAATATGCCTTCCTGTGTCAAGTTATACATTGTGATTACGTAACAGCAAGAGAGCAGAAGTCATTTATGGAAATCTTTTAAAACTATAAATATTGTCATTATTGTGTAGGTGCACTTTGTATTAATTATGTAAATATATTCTAAGTCTTAGTGTAGGCTTAAAATGAAACAGAAGCATCTGTTGAAAAATGCCATAACCCTGTGGCAGCTGCTATTAAACCATTAACAGTATCAGGTTTCATTTAAACCAGATTTACCATTTTCTGTAACAGCCCGTGGGAAAGCTAAAAACATTAGGCACAAATTACTGACAAAAGAGATCCTTAATCAAGTCATACATTTCATTTGGCTAGCTGGGTGCTAGATAGTAACCTCTATGCGATAAATTAAAGGTGGTGGTTAAAAGGCTATGATCAAAGCCAATTACCTGCATTATTGAACAATCCCAAAGTATATGCAGCTGAAATTGCTGTATCAGAACATCCCTTTTGGTTTCTCCTCTGTTTCCCAAACTTACTCTTTTCTTAAGAATAACTCAACAGTATATGCTCTTCTGGCAGCCTGTCTATAATCAGAAGGTGGTCAAGCAGTTGGTGTAAGGGTAATCACGACTATTAAAAATTTATTTCTTTGTTTCCTGCTCACTGTTATTCTTCATTTGCTATAAGCTCTCATCCTGAACCTAAATTGTAAATTCACTCTTTGGGACTGGAAGCATCCCTTTGCTTACAGGAGCTGGGTGTTTTAGCCATGCCATGATCCAAACACATAATGACAAAACAAAAACAAGGCTTTTGTCACACACCTATGGGCTACAAAGTCTGAGGTTGTAAGGACTGTCATTCTGGGAGTCCTTACACATGAACACTGGATGTCTGACCCAGATAGGACAGTGTCGCACATCTCAGCTTACATGTCCAAATAAAACATACCTACCAAGTAAAAAATTTCTTTCTGTTGCATCCATACAAAAATCCCAGCCAAGTGTCTGCCTGTTACTCTATGCGTTCATGCAGGTGCCTGTGAGCTTTCATTTCAACCCTGCCGGCCACCAGGAGCATGATTTATACAGGGGAACTGCTGTTTAGGAAGACACAGGTAGGCTGAAGCAGGAGAGTTTCAAAAAGGAGGCAGATCCCCTTAACAGCCCCATGCTAAACCTATTCCCATCACCATGGTGAACACGCATCTCTGTCACAGTTCAGTGTCCCGCAGCCGCAGGGTCAGACAGCCCTGGGAGGAAGTTTGGTGTGGTGCTATCTGCCCTTCATTAGCCTCCTCCTAGGCAGGGAGTCCGAGAGCAGGGATTTGGGGCACAGCCAGCACAACCCGTAGGCATAGATGCACAAAGGCATTTAGGCACACAGCTTCAATTGAAATCCATGGTCCTTGAATGCCTGTGTGCCTCTCTGGCTTTGGGCTGTCATGCTTAGGTACAGGGCAAAGAACAAGGTGGTTGGAGGAGGAGGGAAATCAGTAATTGCTCTCTCTCATAAGAGACTCATAAGTGCCTGGGATGGGCAAGGCACAGGCAGCTCAAACTGACCAGTTTGTTTTGATGGACTGTTTTGTCCACCAGAAAAAAATAAAATCAGCAGTTATATTTTCCCTGCTGGCATCAACCTCTTTTCAGGCACTATTTGATAAGTTATCCCACAAGCCTGCACCAACACTGTTGATGTTCAAAGAGAGCATACTATGTAAACAGAGCTTCCTGGGTTTTAATGGGTCTACTCTTTAACACCTTAGCTGACTCTTACTCCTTGCTCAGGTAAAATTTCCATTGAGGTCTATAAGGTATATTGCCTTTTACACTGCTGTGAAAGTGTCCAGCACCCACTTTTTACTGGTGTAATTTCTTCTGCAAAAAGAGATGCATCAGAGAATAAATAATGCCTGTGTGTGCCTGCCCAAGCAATTCTTCTTAGTCTGCAGTTAACAGTGTTGCATTTAATTGAATTAAATCATAGTGAACTAAAATTGTCTCTTGCCACTATTTCTGAATTCAACTGTTTTATATCAGTTTTATTGTAATATATCTTACTTCCCCATATGCCTCCATAATTTCAGTGAATAAATTGTTTACTCTAGAGAGAGAATGAATTCTATTTGAATATTTCAATAAACAGATCCAGTGTGAGGATTTTGGGGGTTTTGTCTGACTTACGGTTGGGTGTTAACCTTGTCAGAGAAGAAATAAACTTTTGCTTCTCTCCTCTGCTCCCTCAGATGCTTTCAATTTAGAAGAAAAAGGACAAAAGTTACATTTCTTAATTCACATAGCACAAAAATTTGACCACTAAACATGTACAACTCAAATGGATTGAAGTGAATTAGAATATACAACGGCTATTCAACGTTTACTTATTATATAGAAGAATCTTGCAAAACACCATAGAAATTAATGGCTCATCATTTCTGATTATGAAAACTGCAGCAAATGAACCTCACTAGTATAAAACATGGGTAAAAAACTTTTAAATAGGAAGTAGTTCCCATCAAACTATTTCATTAACAAATATTTACTTTACTATGTAAAACGAATAGTGCTGGAGATGAGGCTGTTGTTGCCAAACTAAGGTGGAGCTTTCACAACCAGTTTTCAAGCCCTCCCTGTTTACGTGCAAGGCCAGCATATGGGCAGAGGGAAGGGCATTCTTAGGAAGTGTTTGTATAACTTTGAAATTTATAAAAGGCCAGAGGGGAGGGAATAGAAACATGGACTGAGGTAAAAATAAAATATCATGTTATCAGAGTTTTCCAAAAGTCCTATATAACATCAGAATGTCCTGGAGTATCTGGAAACTTACCTCCCCAGCTTTCCATCGCTTCCTGTCTTTGAACAGGTATCTGAATACAAAATAAGACAGAAATCAAAGCAGGACCGTGCAGCGCACTATCACTCATTTCCCCATATATATTTTTTTTCCTATTTTTCTCAAAAAGAAAACAGACCTTTCAAGCCTGACGTAGCTCAAACAACTCCCTAACTCCTCTCCCGGTAGCTTGCAGATCTCTTTGAACCTTTATGCAGTACCACCCTCTTTCCTGTGACCCAGTATCCCAGTCTCCCTGATTGTGAGGGAGCATGGACCAGAAGTGGTTGCAGCACAGTATGCAAGCTCAGGATCACGGATGAGCTGCATGGAGCACAGGGCAACAGTATCTGTAAGGAGGCAATTTATTCACCGCTCTCAGTCCCACAGCAGTGGTAGTGAGCAGGATTGCTCCTGACACACTGTGCCAAAGAAACCTGGCGCCTTCCCAGAGCCACATCAACTGCCCCGACGGAAACACATCCTGCCCTCTCCTATGCTACCAGAGCAGCTATGATTCCCCACTGCCTCCCTTTCCTCTAGGAGAGATAACTCAGGGCATAGTTAACTTCGGCAGCATTGCATGCAGCACAACTACCTTACACCAGAGGACCAGAATCTGGCCTTTTATCTTCCAAATGCAAGGGAATAATGTTTGCATTCCGTGAGCTTTAGCCTCTGCATCTGTTGCTAATTGTCCTGGCACATCTGCTGCCAATTCTTTTCTGTTCTTTGACCAGCAGGGAGTAGTAATGCATGATACAGCCAGCTCTAGCCTCCCCAAGCATTTGTGGTGATATATCGCTAGCCTAGGCAGATTCTGACCTCATCTTGCAAGCGGAGAAATTGTCTTTGTAAAAGGAAGGCAGGAACACCCCGGTTCCTTCTCCTGCCACTCCCGTCTCATTTATTCCTGAGATTGATTCCAGCATGGTCAGAGCATGAGTTTCCCAGGATAACGTAGGCCACTGACACAAAACAGCAGAGTTTATTTCTTTTGTGTCAAGAGGACACGTACTTTGCTCAGAAACCACTCGGAGTCAAGGAGTTTCACGAAGATGTGCTCATTTGGCAGGCAGGGCTGAGTCATACAGCACTGCCGCTCTGCCTGCCCTGGGCTCTGGTGCACGAGCAGGCAGCTTTCCTCCCCTTTTTGCTCCACCAGCTGCTCCATCGCAGGTTTCTTTCTTGATGCTGTTCTGGATTCCCCATCACACCTTGCACAGCACACAAATACCTTCCTTCATAAGCTTCAGTCCGGTCGGGGACACAGCAATGCTCCCTTCACCAGGAAGGCTGTGCCAATGTGGTGTTCACACTCCTGCAGTATTTCCTGGATGGTCCAGGCCTTGTCAGGCTCTGCTGTCTTTCCAGGGGCTCAGCTATGACCGCTCTGGCAAAGAAACAGGAAGACTGACTCCTGATAACAAATCCCCTTTTCTTTGTGTCCTCTGCTCAAAAATTGTGTGTTTGAACAGGATCACTTTTTGTTCTTTGGTGGCATAAAGTACTCTTCCCATTTCTGCAGTACAGCTTTGTAACTAACCTGCTCATCCTGAGTTCACAGATAACTATTTAAAATGTGAAATGCTTCAAACCCAGTTATTTTAAGAAACAAAAAAAAAGTTTCTTCTGAGGGTGATTTGCTGACTCCCACAATTTGCAGATATGGAGCAAAACACAGCTTAAGTCCCTTTTCACAGCTCCAGACTGTCAGCTCTGCTAAGTCATAGAATTGCTCCATTTTTCTACTCCGCATTTTTTACTGGGACAGGCATTTATTTTGGTCTTGATGTCCTCTGTTGTTTGGAGTTTACTTGGAGCTAAGGATATAGGCAGAGGCTGTCACATTCTGCCTTCCCGCTGATCTGTCCCAGATAATATATGGGTTTTGTACCACTATTGCATCCTATGGCCCACATCAAGCTCTCTTACAGATATAATTGCCCATTAGGTACGGAATAAGCCATGGAGTGGTCCAAAATAAAAGTCTGCCCCTAAATGCTCCTGATTTTTAACATATATCTGCTGGATTTTCCAACGCAGACCACATACCTTACCCTAGTTAGATATGATGTATTATAACGTAGGTCACATTTCTGAGGTCTTTGGGCAGTATGCAATGATCTAAGCTGAAGGAGCACACACAGTACAGTCCAGCTGGTGTGTCCAAGAACTCCTCCACCAGAGCACAATGATGAGACATGTGAAAAGTAACTCCAACTAATTACTGAAAACAAAACCTGGGATAAGTAGTAACCATTTGAACATGTAAATCAATTGCATAATGCCAAACAAGGTAGATGCAATAAATTCTAATATGCAATGGCTTTGTAATGTCAGCATACCACACTTAATGAATCCCATAAATTCTTCACACAGTGCTGGAAATGGAGCTTTCCGTGTTGGGAAAGTCCATCTATGCGCATCAAAGATCTCCAGAGAAACCACCTGACTGTGGCTCGTGGATGGAACAGGATCTGTGCACAGCACAACACTGGGCCAAAGGAGGTTCTCATGACACTTTCTGCTGGGCACACAGCAAGGAGAAAGACTCATGGCCATTTGGGGAGAAGAACACTATTGAAGAGCTAGCAGCCAGCCCAAGCAGCATGGGGCCCTTGGTCCCACAGTGTAAGCAGCACCCAGTCCGAGGGCTGCAGGCAGCGTGACACAGAAGTCTGTCCCCAGGATGGCACAGAGGAGCAAGGATGTGACACAGCCAGAACAGGACTGCTCTGAAAATATGTGTTTTGAGGAGCTGTTGCAAAAAGGCATTTAGCAAACAGCAGTCAAAGACCAAAACTCAAAACAAACTCAGATAAACAAAATAGAAACAGTAATAAGTACGTGTTCCTGCTTCATGAAAAAAAAATCAAACTTGCACTCTTCAAATAAATACAAACATCTGTCTAAGCTTAGTTCTTGCATTTACCAAAAGGTTCACGTAGCACCTTATCATCCCAACTACAAATAATTGCATCCAGGGAAAATTCAAGTGACTCTCATTTTGAAAGTCCTCTGGCACTGCCAAGCATTATTACTTCCTATCTTTTTTCATACTGTATCAAACTCTTATGTCCTATAAAGTGTCCTAGAGCTAAACGTTCTTCATCTGTGCCAGCGTTTCGCTCAAGCATAAAATAAGGAGGGGGGAGAAAAAAGTTCGTGCTCTACTTTTCCTAATGATACCTTGTTTTGTAATTACTAAAAACATCATAGTCCTTAGACAGCTGCTGACATACAGAAAATAAGGTCCTTGAAACTGTTTGTTTCATCATATTTTAAGAACTAATACCTTAGGTCATGTTAATCAGTTTCTGATATATGTAGTTTTCAAAATGCACTTCAGGGAAGAAAATGCTGGAAATGACTAATAACAACAAAGATATGAACTTTATTTGCTATATATCTAACTCCGAATGCAGGCATTACCAAAGTACTTTGCCATCTTAAGTATTTAGGAAGCCTTAAATAAAAAATAAATCCACCTCATTCAGTGAAATAGAACATCCTCTTTTTCCAAGCGAAAGAGTTCAAATTTATTAATTTTGTAGCTATATTTTAAAATGAGTGTCAACCCCTGCTAGATGACTGCATGATAAGTGTCCTGAAACTTCAGGAAAAGGCACTAAATTTTTCACAGCATTTGTGTTTCATTTTCAGTGTAATAAAAATATGGTGCCCTTTTAATAATGAATAATAGATCTCCTGGTATGATTTACATGTGTGGATTAAATGTCATGTTTGAAAAGTTGCTGTTTTATTCATATTGAATTTCCCTCAAGTAAAACAAAATGGTACCCAGCTGCTGTTATAATATTGCTAGTACCTTGCTACACTGATACATAAATATTAACCAGTTGATATACTCTTTAAAACTCCACAGATCTGTGAACTGTTCTGTCAGCAACAGTCGTTTTATATGCATATGAACTGATTTAGTGCTATTCTGAGTTCTAGGTACGTTGGGGAAAATGCGTAGCACCAGTGCTCACATACTTCTGGAGCTCATATTTTTTTTGCTGAAGTGCCAGTTTTGGTAGGCTGGTACAGAATAAGGACCAATGCTGAAAGGGTGCAGTGAGAAAATGATTAAAAAGCAGGTTAGGGAGCCCAACACTGACATGATTGTCCCTGCTTTTCCTCAGCAGTGCTGGACTGACATCCCAGGTGACTGGACAGCTTAATGAATGTTTTTTAAATGTCACTTGCAGGCAGTCTCATTGGTTTATAGTGCTCTTTGCAATAGCTGAAAATTTTGTACCTGAACTTTCACTTCTGAGCAAAAACTTGCTTCCTAACAGACCATATTTTTTCTGGAAAAACATTCCAGAAATGCTTATAATTTATTGTAAATATTTGAAATAGGAACACCTTCCTTAAAGGTTCCTTCTCTTAGTAGGTGAAACATGGTGTACAATGGAATGCTTTGGTCCTGACAATTGAAATTATAGCTGAAAACATTTTTTTTTGAGAATTATTTTTGCCACATTCAATTTTTATTCCATTGAAGCCAATGAATATTTTGACTCTGAAAAGTGAGAATTTGTTCTTCTGTTGTAATTATTTCATACAACTATTTTAATGTTTACTGAACTAACTTAAGAAAAGCTGAGTGGAAAAAAAAAAACACACCACCAGTTTTTCTTTTTCTAAGTGAAATTAAACTTTCATATACTGCAACTCCTTTGTGCTCTTCAAGTCATCATTAAATTGAAAAATGTAATCTGGACGTGCTAACACTGGGACATGTATCCTATAGAGTAATAAGACATTGCTCTAAATACACTGTGAATTTAAAATGTTTACTGGCCACATAGATCTTATCTATAGTAGGACCTCAACCACCATGAGACAGCAATAAGGAAATTATACTAGTAAAATTTTTGGTCTAGTGTAAAGATGATGCGGTCATATCTGTGCAGGTGCTGCTGAGGACAATCTAATTGTGTAACTGCCTTACTGGATGCACAGTAAACATCTCGTCTACTTTCCTATCCTCTCCTTACTCAACTTTCATTCCAGACCTGAGAAAAATCAGGCAGTGCAAGAGTATATCAAAAGTTTAAGAACAAAGCTTCTTTACTGCTAAACTACTGCATTTTTTGAATCTCAGCTTGAGTTCACATTCAGTTTGTAGATGAAGCTTCAAAATAGCTCTTACTTCACCTAAACCAGGTAGCATTAACCCATCTAAGTCTAAAGTCCTCTTGCATAAACTAAATATATGAAAAGTCCTTGAAATGCTGGGTCTAAAACAAGTCTTCTTCAGACCGTGCTGTTAGTTGCTATTCCTAAAATTGTAGAGACATTTGAAACAGCTATTGCATTTTATCACAATCCAAAGCATTCATACATGTTTTGTCCAGCATAATTTAAGGAAAAAAAAGACTCGTGTGACTGTCTGGCCTTATTAAAAGTCAAATAAAATTCAACTGGAGCTATTAGAAACCACTGTCTATATGTAGTCAGAGGTTATTGGAGGAGGTAGGTTGACAAACTAAAAAGGAGGACAGTGAAGGAAGGGAAAGAAGGGAGGCTGGCAAGCTGGAGCAAAGAACATTGATTAATGAACAAAAAACATTTTTGAAAGGTCGGGTGCGCAAGTCAGACTAGCCCTGAGGCAGATCTAACTTACATGACTAGCACTTTCTGTACACAGCAGGTAACCCATGCTGACACCAACTTTGCCGACATGACAGGGTTATTATTTTTGGAAGGATGTAGTGTTCTGGAACAATTTCTCTAATATATTAGTTAAAACTAAGCTTTCCTTCAATATCAAGCATGCATGTCTTCATTTTCACCGTGTTTACACTGAACTTCTATCATTATTCTGGCCAATGAAAACAAAAACTTATTCTTCAGTTCTGAGCACTTGTATTTCCCCTCCTGTAATATATCCAAGGGCAGCAGTGCTGTATATAAGATTGTGTTCAAACCCAAATGCTCATCTGGAGCTCACCGCTAAGACCTCACTACTTATGCTAAGTTTTGCAGTAGATGCTAACCATCTGAAGCCTAAAATTTGCTTCATCTCAGCACAGATCCTAAGGGTTTCTTTTGAAACATACCTTAAGGTTATGGGTCAATATCAAGGTGGAAGAACAGAAAGGTAGAATCATTCAGGGTACAACATCTATGACTTCAAAATGAGCTGGTGGAGGAGGTTCTTTAGAGAACTATGACATTAAGATTTTGCTGTCCATCATACAGTAATGAAGACAGGAATCACCAGAAGGTCATTTAATCCAACTTCTTCTCCTCCTCATCCTGCATTTTAAATGGACTTGCCCGAGACCTGCACCCTGGTTCACTTGATTAAAAATGAAGGTTAGTGAAGATGCTAATTAAATGACCTCTGTGAGACTCAAAAATTACTTTAAAGTAAACTCTTGAAACGTGGTAAATCTACTAAGCATTTCTCTCAGACCTTTGGATGAAGCATAATAGCCACCTCTAAGCAGTTACTGAGGTGTCTGCACAACCCAGTAAAGACTAGCAGAGAGACAAGTAGGTGGACTTAGCACATACTCCTCACAAATCCATGTCAGGAGGTCCTTTGCTTTGAGAAGCAGCTGGACAAAAGACTGGTCAATCTGAACTAGCTCTTGCTTAGTACTGGGAACAGAGATATGCAGTTTTGAACATGGGACATTCCCCAAGTGGGACCAAAAGCAGCAGGCAAGATCGAGGAGAAATACGATGCTGAAATCAAGAGGCAGGGCATGCCGGAGTCATTCAATTGTACCGCCCGTAGTCTTCTCCTTTCAATGAAGCCTGAGAAGACAGTACTTTGTCTTTGAAGCAGTAAGCAGAATGTGTGCGTCCCGCCTAGGGAGGAATCCCAGCTCAGTGATTTCTCTGACAGATACATGTATTTGTTTTAATATCACGTGACAGTCACATTCACAATTTCCCTCTCTATATACATGATTCTTTTTATAACCGTTGTATTTACAGACACTGTTCATTATCCATTACAGATGATAAACAATTAAAAAGCAGAAAATGTGACTTAGCAGCACTTCATATAACACAAACCCAATAGCCAAAATGACCTATCCACAAGTAACCGAAAGTATCAGTGCCATACATAAAAGTTGTTTTATCTGAAAGCTCTTTGGGATTGAGACTGTCTATTCTGTATCTACACAATAATTTGCACAACAGAAGGACTGAAGGAGGAAATCTGCCACTCAGGTCATACTGCAAAATAAAAAATTGAAAATGGAAAAGACTCTCCTTCTCATTCCACAAATGCCTCATAACCTCACACTGAGAGAGATGGGGGTTGTTTTTCAAACTGTAAAGCAGTTTTCATGTGCCAGAGTTTATCCGAGACCAATGTTTCAACCAACACTAGGCATTAGCTACAACAGTGAGCAACTGACACACAACAATCCTGCCACGCACAGCATGCTTAGGCAGGAAAATATGTGTGCCTCTGTTGCAAAAGACAGAATAGAGCCTCAAGTGTTTGGGCTCCTTCCAAAATAATCCAAATGCTGCTTTTTTGGCAAATGGGGGTCAATGGAGCTAAAAACTCACAGAAGGATTTGGGCATTCATGTGTTTATATACACCCACTTGTTCATTTATTATTCTAAAGCTACTTTAGAGAAATCAAATTACATAGCTGACAAGCTGCATAGATAAAAGAGAATAAAAGTAAAATTTAAAATTAGCTGACAACACTATATGATGTAGTGTATATTTGGCACTTCTAGAGTGAATGATGAGGGTTAACCTAGGGGGAAAAAAATTGCACCTTCCTAAATTGCACCTTAAATTATTAAATAAATTATTAACATGATGGAATACATTAAATATATAAGCCTGAAGGAGAAAGAGTGGATGTGTTTTAACTTTCAAAGCAAAGACAGCATATTTAAGGAGCATTGCTTACTGTCTGGATACTTTGTCCAAAGTAGATTTCAGTGTTATAGAAGTTTCCATCGTGACTAACAGGCAGCGTTGTTCTGGCCCAAGGCAGCTCCTTCAGTTTGGACCATTCCAGTGAGACACCACCTAAGCAGCTGAGAACAGAAACTTTGAGGGTGTAGTGGCCTTTGGGGACCTTATCTTTGACTCCCCTCAGGCATTTGACATGGATTTCTATTGGCTGCGGTGTCTTGGAGCAGTCAACCTAGGGAGAAGGCTCTGAGTTACTGACCTGAGCTGACTTTAACCATACAGTTAGCAAGAACAAATTTCTTCAAGAAAATAAATGCCAAAAAGCAGACAACATGCTTCTTGTTCAACCTGCAATTACTTATTGCTAACCGAGGAGCTGCAGTTAGGGAGGTCTAAAGTCATATTGATGACAGATAAAAAAAATAACACAAATACCACTAATAAAGTGTTTGGCATCCTTGGGGAAAGGTGGAGCTGTTGAAGTAAGACACCATAGTCTGCAATAATAAGGTAGAATTAACTGGAAAACAATACCTTCAAAAATAAAGCATGCTTTGCAAGACAGACACAATACATGATGTGATGAGCAGGCTGCAGGCACAAAGTGAAAGACAGGGCATGCCATGTTTTTATACTAATTATTAGCCTTGACAAAGCTATTAGTGCTGTGTAATATGCAGACTATCCTTTCACCTTCAGATTATCATATAATCAGATTCTCTTAAAAATAGTAATCAAACTGTAACACATGTAGAGTTTAATAACAACTCCCTACAGGCACCTTTATTCCAAGTCCAGACAAAAGGAAACATCTGCTGTTTGCTGTTGACAAGATGCTGTCTGAGTTACAGAATGTTTAGTATGGAATAAATGCTGTGCTGCATATCAGAAATGCCTTTCTGGCACTTTCCTTGTATGCTTAGCTTATAGCACAGAGGTTGGCGGAGGGGAACAGACACAGTAGTATGATCCTGACAAGTCTTGCCTGAGTAAAGACGTAGGGTCTGGCCCACTACACCAGTGGATACTTCAGTGCTGTCCAAATGCAATCTGCAGGGTCAGGCACATAAGAGGGAGTCCCAGTTTGGCTCCAGTGTTGACTTCAATGGATAAAATTGCTTCTGCAATAACTAATTTTTTAGTGCTTTGAATCAGCAATGACTTCTTTTTTTCCCAAGGAATCAATTTCTTCCATTATTTTGACAAAACACTAGTGCTAGGTCTTCTTTTAACACAACATGATACAAGAAGCCATGCCACACTTCAGAAACAAATGGCTACCTTGACTACTAGGTTTAGTAGTCTCACAGTTTAAGCCTACAGTAGCTAATAATCTCTTATTTAATCCTGTCTTGGATTTATTTTGGAAGAGATAACATATTTCCATATAGATGGAAAGCTTCTGGAATTAAATTAAGCAGTTAAATAAACAGTTGAATTTGTTAAACTTCTTTTGTTTCTCAACACAAACGATACTTAACAACTAATCTGAATGACAATTCTTTTCAGCTTAATTAGAAAATCTTAATTAACAATGAAGATTTAACCTTAATATTTTTGGTTTCTGAATCATATATAAAAAAAATTAACATTATGTGAATAAATAAGACAATCTTTTTAAACCTCAAGGCAGGATTACTGATGCAGGCAGACTTCGTTATTAAACACATTCTAAATTAAACGCCTCTATGAATTTTATACTGAAATATATTGTGATAGTTTTGCATGCCAAATGTGACATTTTGTATTTTAGATTCATCTTCTGTAGTAATTTTGGAAATGTCATACAAACAAAGATTTTGTCATTTACCAATGGAATTACTATGCATGGCCGGTTAGCCATCTCTTTTCTGGCTCTTCTGGTTGTTTCAAGTCAGCAAGCCATAAAAAATCTTTATCTCTCTGAAACACAGCAATTTGGAAGATAATCGAATACTGACTGGGGGGCAGAAACGCCAGTCTGAGGAATTATACCACAATCTCTCTTGCATTTACAACCTTCCTCAAAGCGAGTGTCAGTTGAGTAGGAAAAGGAGATAGAAGATTCATCATATTTCAAGCCTGTCTCATTTGCATGGTGGCATAGCTGTCTCATCTCCTGCTGAAAGACTTTGCTTGGCCAGCGCTGACAAACTGTTTTGCAGAACTCTTGCCATGCCCAAATGATTCATCATTAATAGCTTTAGACATTCTATTTAAGCGTATGGTTACTTCTGCTGGAAAGCATGTTTTGAAACCTGCTAAATTCTATCCTTTTAAACTATGAAAAGAAAAAAAAAAAAGAGAAATAATAATGCAATGCAATTGATCTAGTCATTTAGCAGTTCATATCAGGAAAAAGAGCACTCATGGAGAACCTCACCTTCCCACGAGGACCTGCTGCTCCATTTAATCCTGTATCCACATCTGCAAGGTTACCAAAGCTGGCTACCATTTCTTCTTCACATCCATTCTCCTCTACTTTCAAAGGCTGACTTCCCACTCTGCAGCAATTAGAAAGGGAAGAGGGAAGAAGAACTGAAAAGAAATTAACTACAATACAGACACAGAAAGCATTTGCCATTGGAAGCACATCACAGTTTGATGTTTTCCTTGAATATATCATAAGCCTTGAAGGGCACTCAGAAACAACAGTGTGCTAAAGCAGAGAAATGGCTAGGTTTCAAAAAGCAGCATATGAAAAATGCAGTCATAGTCCCAGTAACACAACCAATATTTGTCAGTCTGTGCCACGGGTCAACATAGGGAACCTAAAATTTCACTGTCTATGTATAATCAGCTCTGTCTGGAACTGGGGCTCGGGTTCTAGGTTAAGAATATTAAAGTAGGAAGCCATTGCCCCTGTTGACACTTTGAAGACTGATTGACAGCTTCAGTAAACTGGAATGGGGTTTTGGAACCCACTGGGGATACGGTTGCTTTAAACCACTGAAAAAATCTTACTATATTTATAAATTTTACCTTTTTTTCCAAAAAAAACTTATAGATTTATATATAAAGCTTTTATTATTTATGAATCTTCTAAAAGATCTTATTTTATATATATTTAGAAACTATACATATAAATCATATAGGTAATATATATGTATATATACACACACACATATGTACATACACAAATTTTCAGCTGTATGTGAACCATTAAACCTTCCTTGGCATTCATATATTAAGTTCTTGTGTAATTAAAGTAATTTTGGGGCTAATTATATCAGCTCAAAGATTATTTTTTTAAAGAGAAGTCCCTGTAGCAATACAGAAGGCCAGCAAATAGTGTAAGAACAGCCCTACACAGGGTAAGCCAATGCCGCCCTGCTTAGCGCACAGGGTGCCCAAAAGGCATGGTACCCTTGGAGAAAGCATTGCTCATAAAGCATAGTGAGAGCAAATGCAAAACTAAGTCATTTACAATAAGCGCTATAGAGCTGTCCTGGTTTGGCTAAAACAGGG
>NW_009619146.1:0-3973 GCF_000690535.1 Cariama cristata | reverse complement strand
TAGCGCAGCTTGTTTCTCTATTGTGGACACTGTAGAATTGGGGTTACAAGATACAACTATGCTCATCGCTAGAGAGGTTACCCTGAAAAATGTGTTTTTCTGTAGCAGAGAGAGTATAATTTCTGTCACAGGAGCCTTGCGCCTTTGTTAAGAATCTGTGTTTCACCAAAATATGATTCTACTAGACACTGCATTCTTGTGGTATTTAAAGGAAATAGAGTGGGTTAATACCCAGGAAATTCCTGCTTAGAGAATGGAATTTACTATTTTGGATATTTACATTGAAGTACTTTTTTCTTCTATAAAAATGTCTGTGAAGGAAAAAACATCCTGGAGTGAAAAGTTATTTACCTATATAGAGGACTTTTACAGGAATTTTGTTTTCAGCTAGTTTGAGTCAGCCAGCCTTTTTGTTGGTTAGCACTTGGATTTTGTTAAAAATCTGAATTTGTGTTTCTTTTTCTCATGCACTCTCTAAGTTTAACTCACATAGACCCAGTACATGGTAATTTCGTTTCCATCCTGATACAGTAAAAAATAACCTCTTCGTATTAAGATGACTTTGCTTTTTTGTAAAGATATGGCATGCAGGTCAAAATCAATATGTATCCAAATCCTTTGTGGCAAGAAAAGATGGATAAAATGCTTTGAGACAAAATTTTAAAAACAAACACTGTAATTAGCTTTTATTTAGTCTTTTTTTTTAAGACAATGATTTTCATTTCATATGGAAATGTAGATTTCTTCAGAGTAATTTCATGTTCTTTTTGGTTTAAAGCAACTTTTTTCCTTTGATTACTGAAATATGCAGTTCTCTCTATTTAACACGTAATACCAAATCAACATACTTCCCCCTTCCTTTTTTTTTTGCTGATGACAGTCAGCAGAAATCGTGTTCCAAAGTGCCCTGAGAACAAGGGCATTGATCTCAAGTGAGACTCTTGTGCCACCTTCCCCTTGTCACTTTCAGCTGTAATTTGTTAAGATATCAGCTCTAAATTATTAAACACTTTATAAGTATAAATAATTCAGCAGTCAACAAATAAAGTGACAGCCCATTAATCAGTTTCCGTACATGTACATAGGTGGCATGCTGTGGTCTGTGTTGGGGTATGAATTCTGCTGAGGTCCGTGTGTTTTGCAGCAGCGCTGCTTCTTCGGACCTCAGGAAAAGGTTTGCCTGTATCTTGTGGGTTTCTCGTTTGTTTGCACAAAATCACACAAATTCTTCCTAAACTCCAGGGCAGGGTCTGCGGCAAACTTTGAGGCTTTTGTTGTATGAGACTACATCGATATGAGGTCTTTCCTTCTGGCCTGGGTTTAAATCTTCCAAAGGCCAGCTCAGCTTGAGAACACCAGAAGTCAGGCAGTGTGCCTGTAAGTGGGCATACTGCAAACTGCCACCGTCCTCCTGACAGCAGGACCACCTCTTTGCTGTTTCAGGCATCACCTGAACGAGAGAAGCAGTGTGGGAATCAGGCTGAGATTCTTGTACGCTGTCCACACGGTCAGGAACCATGCCCCTCTCAGGATTTCAGTGTAGTTCTTGTCACACACAAGCAGCACGTGTCAATGAAAAGCTGTTGTTAGAACGTTGTATATTCCAAATATAAAGTATTATTAGGGTTTGTCAGTACAAGGAAGGCTTATTTCATGTTCCTGAAATTCTATCAAGAAACCATCAGTGGGCACAAATGTACTTTCCTCCTTGGAAAGGAAAAAAAAAAAAAAAGAAAAAAGCCCTCGGACGTTGTTATCCCAATATGCCACGAATATTCTGGGTAAACATGTGTTTGAGGATTATGCACTGTGCTTAGCCATGTTGATATTTTGAAAAAAAAAAAATCTGTGGAAAATGTTTAAGTAAATGCTATGTGGATTCTTGTGTTTTTAAATCACTAGGTGACAAACATAAATGTGCAGTGATCGCCTTTAAGCCTTCGTTTTCAACACTGCAGGTGTTGCAAATTTGGATTGGCAGTAAAAAGTTTCCTCAGGAAGAACGGGAGAAACGGTTGTTTAACAGCTTTCCATTCTCATCTTGCATAGGAAGCCTGGGAAATTCTTGTTGTAATGGAGAGACTACAAAGAGGCAACTGAAATGATCCTAAGTCAAGGATCAATCCATCACATATAGGAAAAGATTATGTATGTGTCAATCTCTCTTGCTTTTTGATGCAGAACAAATGGATGTTACCCTTGGTAAATGGTTTATAGGAATACCAGTGCAGCGTTTTAATAGAACAGGCCAAGGACAGGGAGACCTCAGACTTCAGCACAGTCAGGGTTTCTTGCTGGATAAAGCACTAGACTGGAACTCGCAAGACCTAAGTTCTGCTCTCGCCAAGCTGTTAGGTGACCTTGAGCAAGTTACTTCACCCTTACACAGCACCCTTATAGAACTGTGATAATGATATTGACCTTTTTTGTTACAGAACTGTGAGGTCTAGTGGTTAAAAGTCCTGCTTAAGAGCAAGGTGGTGGTGTCACCCTGTGCGTAGTTGGAACTTGGATGAGACAAGTTTTGGACCACATAAATGCAAGCGAAGAGATTCTAAATTATACTGGTGATTTAATTTGCATAAGTGCATGAAAGAGAAAAGTGAGCACCTGTGATGAAGCTGGTCTGAATAATATATAGCATGTAAGTGCAATGGCAGTAACGAGAAAATAATGTGGTTCAGAAACTGAATATGAGAAATGACAAGCAACTGGCAAAGGAAAACCTTCACTAAATGGAATGCAATTCCATGGTGAAACTGGGTAAACTATGCAGATTTTGTAAAAAATAAAACAATATGGAAATTCTTCTTACAGTGGGATCAAATTAAACATGTTCTTTTATGAAATGTCTAGGCTGAAGTGCCTACATATAAATAAGGATTAGGTTCTGGTCTTTCTTACAGTAGAATGGGTGCAGAAATCCATTGTCATATTCCCTGGGACATGGGAGTGTTGATGGCAAAGTCAAAGTATCACAGAGCAAACTGAAGGTGGGGAAAACATATCTGAGATATTACTTTTCTGACTATTAAAAGATAGTCTCTGGTCAAGGGATCAAGTTTGTGGATAATGAGTACTTTTAAGGACTGCAAGGCTAAGATGGTGTGACATTAGCTATACATAAAATGCTAGGACCAACGTTCTCGAAGCAGAGCTCAAGGTGAAAGTTAAAACTGTCATGGAACAAGGTGGCTGAAAAAGGTTGCAAGGCCAATTGACTGGATCAGCAGTATGGTGGCAGTTAGAAAGACAGGCAAACTGATGATCTGCATCAATCCAAAAGACCTCAATAGCATACTAAAGTGCTTATACTGTTCCCTGCCAACAGTCACTGAAATATTGCCAAATCAAGCGAACACAATAGTCTTTTCAGTCATGGATGCCAGAGATGGCTTCTGGCAAGCGAAACTGGATGCAACAAACAGTTACTTGACAACTTTCTGGACCCTGTTTGGGTGCTATCAGTGGCTGACAATGCCGTACAGAACGGGAATCGCTTCAGGGGGTACCAGCAGAGATTGCACACAGCCCCTGAGGGTTGTCTGCTGCAGATATCAGTGCAGATGACATTGTTTATACTCATGTGGGAGGGCAAGGATTGAGCTACGGCCAACCATGATCACAAATTTACTCTGGTAGAGACAGCAAGAAAGATCAGTCACAAGCAAACATAGGAATATCTGTACTGGCTCAAAACAAAGCTCTCCAGTCTCATGTCCTGTTTCTAACTGTGGCTGGTGGAGGAAGTCAAGAAGTACAAAAACATGTCAAGTCCCCAGTGATAACCCTGAACATTTATTCTGCTCTGAAATTTGGGGAGGCAGAGATGGCTGTAGAACAATACACACACACACACTGCCTGCACATTCTCATTGGCATCCTCAGGACCACAAGTAGCTTCTGAGAGGCATTATTTCCCCCTCAAAAAAGCCTTTCTTTTCCTTTTTTTCTTTTCTTTTCTTTTCTTTTC
>NW_009619145.1:30082-40243 GCF_000690535.1 Cariama cristata | reverse complement strand
GGAGGGACACGACATCAGCTCTACATAACACTTCAGATACCACTCTGATAACCTTTTCTTGTCAAAGAGATCAAAGAGACCTACAGATCCACTAACAACAGCTCTGCAGTTGTCAGCAATAGGTTTATTTTTCCATCAAATCCAATGACAAATTCTAAAAGCTAGTACAATGAGATCAAGATAACTCTAGTCTGGCAGTTCCAGAAAACACTATCCCACACCACAGCCTCTGCAGGAGATAACTGTTCTTTTCAGAGACCTCTCTTTAAATCATGAATGGAAGAGGTTCAACCCTAAACGAAGGCAGCTTATGAAAAAATACAAAAATATTCTCGTCTTGATCCACTGGAAAGGGTTTCCCAGCCCAGAAGAGAAGCATCTGTACCACACTTCTCAAAGGAAAGGAAACTGGAAAGGGCATCACAGTATGTACCGAGTACATCCTTTTGCTATAGCAAGACACATCACCCCCAAAGAGGAAGAGTGACCCAAACCTTGAAAGGGTTTTTTCATAGGGAGCAAGTAGGAAGCTAGTTTTGCAGAATTGAAATCTGTAGAAACACATTCTGTCCTGTCCCCCAAGGCAAGTCAGGTCTTCACTGTTGCTGGCAGATGAAATGAAGCCTGGTCAGATTTTACATTATACAAATACAGCCCTGGAATGAGGCTCCTGTCACTCCAAAAACCGAATAGGTAGGAGATGTGCCTCTAGCTTGACCATTGGGATTCTGACTGAATCTGGGACTAAAGAAGCCATTTCTCTGATATCACTTTTCAGGTAACTATTCACATACAGAACAGGCATCACTTTTTCTCTTTAATCATCTGTCACCCCCAGCCAAGTGAAAAAATCAGTTAAATACTGAGCTGCTGCAGATAGTCAGGATTCAGTTCTGGGAATCTCAATTCAAAGGTTCCTGCTTTCTGCTTCCAGAATTGCACGCTTGTAGCCTTCCTTGGCAGAAAATTTTGAAGCCTCTAATACTACTTGTGTTACACGCAAGTCTTCACAGCCAATATAGAATAAAACAGATAGACGTGGTCTCCCCTCAGGCAATGGAGACATGTATTGCAGCAAAGAAATTTGTCAGAACAGGATGAAACACTATCCTTCAAAGACATCACACTCAATGGCCCAGGAAACTATGAGAAGAAACCAGGACACCAATCCGAAGATAGCTTGACTAAAACATCTAAAACCGAATTCTGGTAGCAGAGACAAGTCAATTTTAAGCCAAAGTGCACCTCGGTTTTCAAATATGTTGCAGTGCTAGGTAACACACTTCAAACTCCTGTAGCTGAGCCTGAAGGGACTCTTAATTTAAGCAGTTCCCCATCTCTTTACTGATGGCTACATAATGGTTGGGCATCAGAGCAAACAGTGGAGAACTAATTCAACCCAGTTTGATGCAAGCCACGTCTCCACATAACCCAAGAGCAAGGGAAAAACAGCACTGGTGTCTTGCAATCTCAACTCTGAAGAGCTCAAATCTAACACCGCTCTAACTTTGTTTTCCAAGTTGGAGGACTCGGGTTCTTCCTACTGGCATATAAATGGAGAACTAAATGATAACATATGCCAGAAGGTGGAAGAAAGTTGGTTTTGCATGCTTCACAATGTCTGCAGGGAGAGAAAAATAACAGCAAAAAACCTACAAGTCTATAAAGCCACAATCTGATTTCAACATCGGTTCTATCTGCAGAAAGTGGGCATCTGACTCAGATTTTTGCCACGAATTAAAGTAGATATTCTCTTTGCACAGTAGTTTCTAAGTAGAAAAAACTAGAGATAAGGTAAGGATAAAGACAACTTCGTATCACTGCTGCTAAGAAAAAAAAAAAATTATGAATTATGTTTCTGTTTCCACTTCATCATCTTTCACCTACTAGAGTCACCAGAAGCTAAAAAACAGAAAACACCAGAAAGAAATGGAGTGGGTATGCTTAGCCTGTTTGGCAAAAAGAAGCTGTAAGCAGATACACTGATATCAACATGGACAATCTTTGTAAAATTTAATGCCAAGTCAACAAGTTCTAAGCCTCTCATAATTCACCCAAATATAACAGGCTTATCACAAGGACAGTTATAATATCAGGCATATCTCTGGTCAGGTTGAGTGCCAGCCCCCAACATCAGAGTTTGGTCCCTGCATCAATGAAATAATTGCACAGATTTTTTTAAATGGGCAAAAAAGTATATTTGCCTTGATATTTTTTCCCTCATTTTCTCAGAAATTCATACCATAATTTATTAGGACTGAGATAAAGAACTGAAATTAATCCAATAGTAAAATAAGACAGGATTATAAAAGTCACAGATTTCTAGTAATGATAGCTGCTGACAGTTTTCCAATAAAAAACAATCATCCTCATCTGTTCAGCAACTCAAATCAACAATCAGCTTCCAATCTCAGTTTCAGCAATTGGCAGCTTTAGATTTATACTTAGTTCTAGAGGATGTTTTACTGGCATTAGATACTTTTTTTTTTTGTGAAGTGGAGCAGCATAGATATATAACAGAAAATAAAGTCAATGAACATTAACCCCCTCTGAAGAAGAGTTCACCTTCTGTACAACTAAATCATGTCAGGTGATCAGAGACAAAGACAGTCTTTGCATGCACTCTGTTGTAAAATACTTTTACTGAGATGTTTCAGAGCCTGTTGCCAAGGTCTACATCTTATCCTGATCACACAGAGTTTGGCAAAAGCCACATTTACACAGTTCCAAGTAAAGGAATGACACCGCATGCCCAACGAAATTAAATCAGATGAGCTTTCAATTTGAAGAGCATTGGTCAACTCCCAAACACGAACCTGCCCTCATTGCTGTGAACAGCCCTCCCAACCTGCACTGCAAATACCAACCAGCCCTCAATGCTGTAAATAGCCCTCTCATTTCACAAGTTTCTGAAAATAATACTGCATAAAGAGAGAAATCTGTCAGCATCTCAACATACAGGTAACATGTTCTAGCCTTGAGAGCCTTTGTCTGATGGGCTACCTGTATATAATTTTTGTTAAGCTCCATCCATTCCCTATGGAACAGTTGATATCAAAACCAGTATTACAAAGCCACAAATTCTGATTTAAGAGCATCTGTACGACAATATAGCTTACTAAGACTACCGGAATCACCACGGCTCCTTGGGGGAAGTTTGAAACTCTAACTTCACATAAACATACCCAGAACTCCCTTTCTGAAAACCTGCTGCTTCATGCATTGTCAACTATGTTTGCCCTGCAAACCTGCAAACACCTTCCTTCCCCATGTAACAACGGAGCCCACAGAACCACAAAAAAAAAAACCCACACCTAGTTTGCATCAGCCATGTAAAATCCTGTAAATGAAACACACACACTTAACAGTATGATTCAAGAGCAGCATGTTATTAAAACTGAATCGTGTGCTATGTAATTATAAAGATAACATGAAGAATAAATTACAAAGTGGCTTCCAAAATGTGGGTGCAGCTTAGATAGCTGACTTCAGTTCCTTTCTCCCAAGTAAGGCACAAGGAGCCAAAAGCTAGAATGTTCTTCCTCTGTCCCACCATCCCATCCTGAGACCATACTTCCTTCTGCAATAACATTTAAGCAAAAAATTCAAAAAAATAAACAAACAGGAGAATTCAAGCCTAATTTGGAAACAAGATTTTTTGCCCTAAATGAGCAAATTAGTCCAGCATAGCTTAGCAGCATAGTAAGGCAGGAGAGAGACAAAACTGCTGTTAACCAAAGCTCTTTGACTTCCTTTGAAGTACAGATAATTTGAAAAGGAGTAATTTAAGAATGATTAAAAAACTAACACTGTTCAAATTAACTGAAAAATTAACTTAATGGGATGCCCATCCAAGCTACTCAATGACTTTCCAGCCTCCACTGGCACACTTTTTTAACTTTAACAAGGAAAATGGCTTATGCAATTTTTTATGCCTTTTTTTTTTTAATGCACACAACTGACATTTCATAGGCATTTGCTAGAAAGCTCTGTTGAACTGTCTTAGTTAAGGAACTATTACCATTTCAGTATAAACTATGACAGTTACACACTGAGAATTAGCTGCTGAAGTAACATTAAATCAAGACTCAGTAAGCAGATGAAGATGTTAAAGTAAAAATTGGAGTATTTTTTAATTTATAATTTAGTAGAACGTCAACTTCTTATTGCTTCTATAAAATGTTTCAAAATTCACAGCAAAGGAAGAGGTTTGATTGTAGCCAGATATCTGACATTAAATTTTAACTATGGAAGTGCAAGATAAAAGTAAAACTAAATCGAAAAACAGGCACTTAGTCAACTCTATTTGGAGGACTAAATTCTTCACTGCTTTTTTTTTTTAATTAAATTTGCTTGAAACTACCAAACTAATAACACACTTATAATACTAAATTACTCAGAATTACTTATTTTTGGAAGTCTGTTGAATTAATATCTCTATCTATAGTTTTAACTCAGTATGAATATATGATGACACAGATTTGGTTGTCTCAACTAAGTCATATTAAATTGAAATAGAACGTTCCCAGATTTTTGGCACGCATTTTAGGTGAATCCATAAATTGTTTTACATTTAAGCATAATTAACTGAAAAAGACCAGAGACAGAAGTCTTTTAGTAAAGTGTTTGTTAAGAGAATCAGGCACAGAAAAGGAGGGCACATCTGCTGCTTTCTCTTCAAACAAAAAAAAATTTCAGTTTTTTTGGGTTTGGGGTTTTTTGTGGATGGGTTTGTTGGGTTGGGGGCGGTCCTTTTTTTTTTTTTTTTTTTTTTTAAGGCAGTCTCCTAAAAGTATAAGATCTGGATTTTGTTCCTTATCTCTTTTTATATTATGTATAAGAAACACAAGAAGATTTTGAAATTCTCCTTTCCCCAAGAAGGGCCTTTTCTAATTTTAAAAAATAATTTCATCTTCTTCCTAGGCAGGAAAACAACAGCATCTGAAGAACAAACACAGAATGATAACATGACAACAACAGAAGATTTCTGGAAAGGAATTTTAGTTGTTTTAAATATTTCTGTTTGAGGTGAGTCTCCCAAACATCCTTTTTGTATATTTGAGGTCTATGACTGCTTTAACTCATCTCTCTCCAGTTTACGGGACTCCCGGTTATTTCTTAAACTTCACCAGCAAGTCCAAAAGCAGCTCAGTTCCTGTGATGACTTGCCCTTCAAGAAAGTACAGCAAATAATAATAATCACAACAGCACATATAGACTTCCCAAGATACAGCAACACAGAGTCCTTAAGTTTAATTTGGTCATATTAACTCAAAGTTTGTATCAGAAAAATGCAACTTGCTCAACAACCCTTTCCCGTCAAAATATGCATGACCTCACTGGGAATATACCCTAGCTCCCCTTCACCACACTAAAGGAAAACACTGACACTAAAATCTGGTGTCCAGGCCTGGAAGTTCTGAGACTTAAGTTTCACAACAGTACTTCTCTTGCAAAAAAGCCCCTTCATACTCCAGTCTAGGTAGTTACACCTATTTGTTCATGTCCTCACACCTACCTCCTCCCTTTCTATTGATAACCACATTAACTAAACCATATGGTAAGGAATCTGCTATACACATTGTTCACAAAAATAAATTCTCAATATTTCTTAGGCAATTAGGACACAAAAGTGTTTTGTAACATTTTGACTAAAATATTTTGAAGAGCAATCACTTACCTTTCTTCATTCAAATAAAGGTGCTAAGAGCTGTCAAAAAGCAAATCTAAGGTATACCTTAGACTGTTTCTCCAATAAATTGCATGTTTAATATTTTATACAAAGTGAATGGAGGAAATCTGAGGTGTAAACTAAGGAAATCTGAGGTGTAAACTAAGAGTAATGAGCAATCTCAGCTTCTGAGGCTCCCTTCATTTAGAAAAGAAACCTCATTTGTGTATAGATAGCACCAACAAATCCAATTGCTCTTTACCAAAGCAAATGTCCCTATTAACTACTTGAAGTAGAAGAAGAACTTATTTGTAAGAAAGCATTTTAAATGTTTGTGTCTTGACAATTCTAAAGACAATTGATATGTCTCTGTTGAAGCAACTGCAAAATTAGCAATTACTCCAATCAACCCATAAATTGAAGAGGGGATAAAAAAAAAAAGGAAGAAAACTATCTTAGATTCCAGCCAATAGACTTTTTTGGCGTTTAATGAAAAAAGATTTTTTCCTCCCAAAGTTAAGGATACGGCATCATAACAACCAATCTTTCAAGTTTCATTTCTATTTTAAATATATCTTTAAAAGCTCAACAAGATAAAATGAATTGTACTTTGGAAAAAAATTAATCATTTGGCAGGCATTTCAACATTCCGAACGTCTTTCTCTAACAGCAAGCACAGAATAAACCACTGAAACTTCATAAGCACCAACGTTGCAAAGCTGAATCTAACCCTACAAGTGAAAGGCTTTAACAGACTTCAAGGAGAGGGAAGGTACACACAGTAGTATCAAACCTGCTGATCTGGAAGGTAAGATAAAAATAGTCAGGTTTTGGGTTTGGTTTTTTTTTTAATCTTCACCCAGAAGTCTGGTCATTGTACACTGAATCACATGATGCGCAATTTAGAGCTTTGAGAGGTCATGGTGAAACAAATGCAATTTTCTATGGTTTGATTGAAAAAGTGCTAGAGCACATGGCTGAGCTTTTTACACAGCAAGCTCAGAGCGTGTTGCCTTTCCAAAAGTGTTCCAGCTCACACAAATCATCATTGTAGACTTCCAGGTTTCTCTTCTCCCAGTGCAATTCAGTGAGGTGCAGTGGAGCAAATCTCACTGCCTGCTGCCACTGAAGTGGCAGTCACTGCCTTTGCTTGGTTCATTTTCTGCCACAGAAGGTCTGAATCAGCTTGCTGAAATTCCCGCTTTCAACAAGAAGCCGTTAGCTGGCTCAGCTGTCTTCTCATCAAAACATATCCTCAAGCTCTCATTGAGCTTACAGTGCTACACTCTGAGTCAGGTAACATCAGCCACACGGAAAAAGCAATAAGGGGGCTCAACGGTGAGACACGTGAACTTTTAGTCTAGCTCTCAAAAACTGGTGAGAAGTCAGGCTACCTGCGTTCCAAGAGATCCACCATCACATCATCAATTTAGTTTTTGGGGTGGATGAATAATTACTATCTCTCAAGGATTTTACTACTGTCAAGACTAGACTTCATTAAGAGTTAAAACTAACCTATATTTTAAACAGAAAAAAGATGTACTATGACGGAGAAAGTACATAAATACCACGGGAAACAGAGTTAACTGGAAAAACAGAATAAACTATCTTGAGCTCTTACTAATGACAAGTATATCCTCACACAAGCTCAATTTGTACTGCTGCTAACCCACAGGGATGTCCTTTAATTGCTTTGCTGTTTCACATTGCAGCACAAGGCTGACCACTTGGAATGCCTGGAGCAAAACATGCTTGGTTCTCCACTCTATTCAGTTGCCACTCTTTGGGGTTTTTGGCACAAAAGCTATTGATTTGTAGCATAAATAAGGAATTTTTAAAAAAAAAAATTATTGATTCTAAAACTCTTACTTATGCTTGACGTTTTCAAAACAATCAAAGTATACTTTGTCATGCCCTGTTCTTGACTCTCTCCTTAGACAAAACCAAAAAATGTCTTTTCAGTATGATGACACTGATGAAATCAATTCCTTCTTGCAGCATGCATTGCTATTCCTCAGCCCAGAGGAAAAAAAAAAAGGGGTGGAGATAGTCCACATATTCAATCATGCTGTAACACAAAAGAATTTTAATTTGGCTTAAACTCAGTTGCATAAAATGAAACAGTTTATAAAAGCAACAATAAGCCATTTAACATATAACTCAGGAAACATGGAGCGTATCTGCAAAGCTATTAATTAATTCTGTAACCTATGTTTTTCCAACATAAGAAAACAAACAGTTCTCAAGGTCTTCCCTTTTTGCATTTTTAGGTTATCAAGGAAGCACAACAAACCTATTGTACTTACTAATCCACAAGAACCAGTGTCTTTGAAATGCTTTCAAACCATTGTTTGGTACGATGCAAGGAAAATCCTTGGTCTCTAGCAACAGAGACTTCCTACAACAGCATTCCTCTCCAAGTCAGACAGCACTGCTCACAGCACTGTATTCTCCATCCCACTCTTCTCTATTTTCTGACTATTATCTCATCACTGCTCCATCTCTTATTAAAGAGGAAAAAAAAAAAAAAAAGTCCTATACTAAGGAGGGCGATCCTTAAGTACTTTAAGGATTCATTCACAGTCAGTTCGAAACTCTAAACCAGTTATAGTCTTGTACTATTCAAGGCTCTATCTATGGATAACAGTTCTTTTTGCTTAACCTTTCCCCCCAAAAAACCAACATAAATTAGAGATCAAACAGAAAAAAAACAAAACAAAAACAAAACAAAAAAAGTTCTAAAGTACCTTTTAGCTATTTACCAGCAGTAGCACAGAAGTAGCAAAGTTGAAAATGATCATAAAGGATTTTCAAAAATGGCTGTTACTGCTCACATACTAGAGTAGATATCAGCACGATCTTCACAATTAAAGCAGCAAATGCTTTTTCTCAATTTGCAATTTAATTTAGTTAATGTAATTATGTATTAATGATGATCCTGAAAGGAAATTATTGTGGCGTATAATTTTGTACCTATTGCCCTTAAGATTTTGAGCACAAAATGTAAACACATTTAATAATGTAATGTTTCATTTTACTGCAGCAGCGGCAAAAGCTATTTTCAGTCTTTTATCCTATCACGAACTTAATTTGAGAAAAAAAAATCAGCTAAAGGGAAGAATAATACCGTTTAATGAATAAAATAACTTATTTTAGGAAGTCATAACTTGGGTAGTTTTTCCTATAGTTTCCATTTGTCAATGGAGTTGGAACAATCATCACGACAATCTAGAGTTGGGCAGAGCGGACAGTGTGAACTATTTGCTGGGAAAAACTGATGCTTCACAATGGGGCTGGCGAATGGGGGTAAATCAAACTAATCTAAAGAACAGAACTGCAGACGAATACCAATTACTTATGCTAACCACATGCGTATCCTAAGATTTTCAAGGCATTTGGATAATTGTAAGTAATCATAAGCAAAAAATTACTATCAGATTATCACAGACCGAAATACAAAGATTATTGGAAACAAACTCTGAATAGACAGATGTTGTATCTTTCAAAGAGGTGTCATTCAACAGAAGATCATTAGAAACCCTGAAAACTATTCCAGGCCAATTACTAGGATTACACGAAGCTGGGAAAGTGTCCGGACAGCCAAAATAAAGATAATAAATGAAACTTCCAGAAGATCAGGCAGAAGCTTCTCTTTCTAAATTTCATGTCAATGAATAAAAGTCAGTTCAGAAACTTTCTCCTCACTAAGCCGAGGGCCAGCAGGGATGGCTCATTACAACAAAAGGATCTCAAGTAAAAAAACAAACTCCTTAGCTTTCAAATTAGGCAAGAACACTTATGCAAATAAACAGACGAAGTTAGTAATCCTGAC
Organism: Cariama cristata; assembly: GCF_000690535.1. Lineage (NCBI taxonomy): Eukaryota > Metazoa > Chordata > Aves > Cariamiformes > Cariamidae > Cariama > Cariama cristata. The sequence continues at coordinate 30,740 of NW_009619145.1, read as the reverse complement.
ATAATTTTACTGAACCTCTGCTGGTTCCTTTCTGCTAGGTCACATCCAAGGCATTTGAAGACACTCGGACCAGCCTAGAAATCAGACATTAGCTTTTCAAGGAAAGGGGGAAGAAACAAACAAAACAAAAAAACCAAAACAAACAAAAAACCAAAACCCAAACAGCCCCACAACTCACATGTATCCAACATACCCTTTTGGCATAACTTCCACTCCCATGGAAATTACTAACACAGAGACATCATTTTTACAGATAACCAGGGCTTCTGCCTGATGAGAAAGGGAGCTAATACCGTAACCAAGACTAGGTACTGACAATATATGTATATTTGACTATTTTACAGGTTTCACTAAATTGATAGCCTTGTTCTTTTGATACCTGAGATAATCCTTACAAAATATTAATTTACCTAAGTTTTTGTATTACTTTCAACATGTTTATTGATCACATTGTTTTCCCAGATTCTTATCAGCTGAAAATATCAGCCAGCAGTAACACAAAATCCCTAAATTTGAGTAAGAGGTAACACTATTAATGACCACCTACAGGTTCTTGTGAGAGTCTACATCATGTTTTCAGCTACTTTTATAGAAAGTGATTTGACATCACATATATTATTCTTATTTACTTCTGATTACAACCACACGCCTCCTCAAT
>NW_009619145.1:13613-30069 GCF_000690535.1 Cariama cristata | reverse complement strand
CAGCAGGAATGGCCACTTTAAACTGCATCTTCAAGCTACGGTAAGTTATTTTAACTGTTTTTTTTAATACCATCCAGTAACATCAGTCATCATCAGGTAAATTTATGATGACAGTTTTAGAAAGAATGAAAACCATACTGCTTATACATTCAGCTGGAATACTAAGTTATTTTTTCAGACAGAAAACTGAGGTTAAGCCTGTTGCTTCGATTAATTAAAAACCATCCAAACTCAAGCTAAAATTATTTCAAAGCTTTTCACAGCAAATGTCTCACCTCTGCCAGAAGCAGAAAGTAAAACATCCTAGTTTCAGCAAATGTGGAAGGTTAAAAACCTTATTGAAGTACAGAAAACATACAGCTGATAAATTATTATATTTATCATGAAAATCAATAGTGGAACAAATAAAATAGAAAACGCCTAAGGAAAATGCTTGTGTTGTCAGTAGCTGCATATTCCTACAAGTTATTTGTATTAAGATCGCACAAAAGGCATTAGCTACCACTAAGGCTCCATTTATGGTGGATACATCAAGTGCATAAAAAACACTTGGGGTAAGACTAGATTTCTCTAGAAACCAGACCAAAGCAAGGCCTTAATTTTAGAATCCGAGGCACAAAGAGTTTAAGCAATCTGACTAAGGACATCCAAAAAACTCTGTAATTTAACTCCAATGTAAGGAAATTTAACCCCATATTGGTTTAAAGGATGATTGAAGCTATCAACCGTAAGAGCTGTACCTAAATATTTTGTTTCTTAATTTGTAAAGCAGTCAAATATCAGTATGCAACACTATTTTTTGAGTGCCATGCTAATAAATTAATCCTAAAACATGGGTTTAAATCCTTGCTTTTTGCTTAGTCTTGACCTCACATTTAGCTACCACATCATTTCCCACTGAGTTAATTTACCATGCAGAGCCTGTTGCTCAGTTACTGGTTTTAACAAATCCATAAGCACAGGAGCTCACTATCTCACCATCTACAAACCCCACCATCTGTCTCAGGCCTCCCCACTTAATGAAGCACATTTCTCACTTAGCCGTCCACAAGCTGGCAAGTGAACTTAACTTCAGGAAAATGAATTACACACATCCCCAGACACATGTAAATAAAATGAAGAAATTTCAGACTTACAGCACTGCCTTCAAACCCTCTCCCCCAGCTCAGGGAGGATTAAAAAGGACTTCAAAGGAGCCTGAGTTCCAATTAAAACACTGTGACCACCCCGGGGATGCAAAAATATTCCTCTGATTAGTGAGATGCGCTCTTTGAACTGTTTAGCTAAAAAAAGCTTTCAGAACTTTAAACAAATGCAGTAATTCTCTCTCATACTTTTTTTAAAGTTTCTAAAAATTTAATATTCAAAGTGAAGGACAAATAACATTTCAGACAAAGTTCTATGGAAGCCCATTAACACATCAGCTCTAGGCATCTACTAACAAACATGAGACGTAACAAGACCTAAACATGGCAGTCCCAGTACAAGCCAGATGACACAAGCTGTTAGAATAGAACCCAAAGAGAGTCATTGTTGCTACAGTGGAGCTGGCACTCCAGTATTACTGAAAGACAGTACAAAATCCTAATCTCATCAGCCCTCAGAACCACTCTCCCTCAAGGGCAAAGCACATCAATCCCACCTCATTTTGAAATTCGGCTTTCTTTCCTTAACATCCAAATTTCTCAAGTCGCACATATAAAGCGCCTCATATCCAAGTCCTTTTACACCCTGTGACAATAAATGTTGCCCTCAGCCTTGGCAATAAGCACAGATTTAAATAAAAAGCTCTTCTCCTATGCTTCCCACAAAAAAAAAAAAATTAAAACCAACTCACCCCACCCCCTCAGTCTCTCATTCCCAAAACTAGAGTTGGATTACATACTCGAAAAGTTTTAACATCAAGAAGAATGATCATTAAGAACAAATGCTGGGAAAATAACTAAGTCTTAAAGCATGCCAAAGCAGTCAGAACTAAGTGGATATAATAAACCTGCCTGTGAAAGCCAAACCCCAATCACCATCATCCGTAAATAATGAATAATTCATGTCAGAATAAAACAGAAGCAGACTTTAAGACTTGTTCATAGAAAGTGGAACTGCTATAGTGTAATCGCATTAAAGATGTAAACATCGGCATTTCAGCAATTACTGTTCTCCTTTTGCCAGCTCACTCTCAAAAACCAGTACATCAGCTCAGCTGCCTGCATCAAGCACAGGGTTCAGAGCAGCCAAAAGCAATTATGGCTTCCCTGTGTGTTTGCCACAGGCTCCTGTGACTGGGATTAAGATAAAGACTGGACTGGTGTCACAAGCACTTTGACACCACCTGGGCTTACTGTTATAATCAAGTTTTAGTCACTCTGAAAGCCTGAAGCAAGGCACTAATAAAATTAGATGAAAAACAGTTCCTAAAATTTGAAATGTGTCCATAGAGGAGAAAGAGCTCCTATTCTCTCCATTAAAAGAAACAAAAATCCCTGTTTCAGACCATTTTTGCATCCTCACTTGCACGCACGTTTATCTTCGAGATCTTATTTCATTACTCTATACAATACAGCATACAGGACTACACACAACCAGTTACTTTTTTCTTTGGTGAACAGATGGTACAGAACCAATCAGACAACAATAAAAGAGCTAGAAAACATCCTTCTAGAAGTCTTCACAATGTCTACCCCGCTGGAGATGATCTCCTACCTCCTCCAAGATCCACAGCTTCCTAATTCTGCTCACCACTGGTGTGACTGCAGTTTTGTACAACAGCTCCACACTTGAGGAAAGGCTGCATCAGATATTCCTGACGCCTCAGATTCCACTTCAGCTTGATTGGGAAGATACTGCAAAGCATTTATAACCTACGTGTACATGGAAGTCCTATTTATACAATAAGTAGTATAATTCAGATGCTAAAGGTGCCTACTTTGGACAATAGTTTCAGTGAGCAAGCACAAATGAAAGCCACAGCCATTAAACCACAAAACAGTTTAAAGTCACTGGTGCAGAGCTACCTCAGTTAGCTTCTTTTCTCCTAACCTTGTCTGAATTCTCAAGTTCTCCTGTTACGTTACTGAGAAAAAATTTAATTTATTTCAACCATTCTGGTTTCTAACTTGAGCATTTGCCAGCTAAAAGCACTCTCCAATCTCAGCTCAACTCTCCTTTTTTTTGAACCAGAGGTTCCTCACAAAACTCCCTATTTCAGAAGCATCTCAAAGAAACAGTGCCAGAATTACGCATTTCTTGTCGAACTTGATACCTCCACTATGTTTCACACTTAACCTTTGCAAAGACAAGATTAAAACAAAAACACAAAGGCATAGGGAAAACAAGTCCCTCTGCTCAAAAGTAACTTTGCAAATGCAAATACTCACAGAACACTTGGCCACATGTTGAGCATTGACTCTTTGCAGAGTTATGTATCAAGTCCAGGACTTCTGAATTGCCAAAACCACCTTTTTTCTACCACATTTACTATCATTTTTTGAGAAGGAAAAAAAAGTCTGTATACCACATATGACTGAGAGAAGACACTCTCAAAATTTTGTAACCAATGCTTCTGCGTGCAAAGAGCTTTTTGTAACCCTGGGTAATAGGATGACTGATTAAAAAAAAAAAAAAAAAAGCCACATCTTTAACTTCCACCCTTCATTTAAGAAGATGAACTTTTCAAATCACTGCGAGAAACATACAGGAAGGTTCAACAGTAACCAATACCTCCCTGCACGGGCATCTTGCTGCAGCAAAAAGCTGAAGTCAGACAAGCAGATACAGTCTCCACTGGCACTCCTTTTTCCATAGAGGACCACTTGCAAAATCCTGAGGGCATGGGCACAATTAACTGTAGCAAGATTCAAATATATTCTACAAAGAAAGTTTTTGCTTCAAACCCAGGGAACTACATAAACAATCACAAATCCCATGTGCACATTCACTACAGTCTGTAAAACTATGCATTTTTTATCAGGCTTAAAATAAACGCTCAAACATACAGCTTCTCAGAAAGGAGAAACAAGAGCTGCCTATTGATTTTGTATCAGGGCTACCTCAGAAAAGAAGGGGAAGAACATAGGTGAAACAAATGTTGTCCCCCCAGATCTTCCCTTCAGAAAGCACAAAGGCTTTAAATACATGTAACCAGCTCAACTGTGTAGTTACCCTCTGAAAAGCCATCAATTACCTAAATTGGGCTGTGTGGCAGAGAGGAATAAAAAATGAGACAGGGTCAAACCCACTTGAATTAATTGGGGGAGGGAGAGGGTATATTTCAAAAGAGGGAGGGTTTTTATACTTGCCTTCCCTCCTCCTCCCTCACTCTCCAGCAATCGTCATGGCCCAAAGAGACAGCAGAAGATTTCATTAATAAATTTATTTCAACTTTCTTTTCAATGGTGCTAAAAATGTATGCAAATCCATTCATAATTAGGTTTAAAAATTCCATTTCATGGGATAATCAGACTTCAAAAAACTCAATTTTAGTTTTAATCAGATTTTAACAAGGATATTAAGTCCATTTCGTTCAGAAGAGGGAGAAACGGTGAATTTAACACAAAATGTATTCAAGCTTAGCCCTGGGAGATAATTAAATAAAATTAATTTGGCAAGGGTTGTCTGTAAATGGAAACGCTCCAGACAGCAGAGCACGTTTCTGAAAGAAACAAAAGCAGTTCATTACTGTACAAACAGATACAAAGCTTATTGTTCAGACAGAAGGGAATTGCATCTCTTCCACCACAGCAAGACAACCTGAGCCCTCAAGCTGCCTCTGACAAACGCAGCAGTTTGTGGAGCAGGAGAAGGTAGTTATTTCCTTCTCGTTTCAGCTAAGTCCCTTAAACTCCCCTAGCACAGCAAGGATGGAAAATGCAGGGGATAGCATATACAAATCTAACGATTCCAAATTATCAAGCACAGAAAAGGATAAGAAACAACCTAGTGAGAGAGACAGCTCCTTAAAACTATGAAAATCCATGTGCAACTTGAGACTGTCAGCAAGATTCTTGTCAGATACAGTTCCATCAAATTCCATGTAGTGATTCAGTCCCTACATCATAGATCTGAATCCCAACTTAATACCAAAAACATTCCGTTCTCCCTAACAAAAGCCATGGACTGATACGGATCCTAAAACTTTGGTAACCATCCTTCTGAGGTTTCAATTATGAAGGGCCAAATATTTATTTTGTAGCCCATACAATCTTAGACAGAAAAGTACAGTTCTTTTAACCCTGTATATTACCAGATTTGTCTGACACTTAACTACTAACATCATACAGTACTAGAGATTGTCCATGAAAGTCACTTCTAGCAAATACTTAACCAACATACATCATGAAAACATAAAACAGAATGGCTGACTCTAAAGCAAAGTTAAGGGTTTCATTTGTATGCTCCAAACTTTTCCCCAACACTGGACGCTTTTAAGATTCAGCTGGACAGGGTGCTGGGCCATCTTGTCTAGACCATGCTTTTGCCATGAAAGGTTGGACCAGATGATCCTCGAGGTTCCTTCCAACCTGGTATTCTATGATTCTATGAAACTCTACTGACCTAGACACATCACCATTGAAAAGAACAGTGCAAGATAAAAGAAACAGACAAATATTTTAGAAAAAATCTATTTTAAATATCTAACTACAGTCAAAAGACTGACATTGAGAAATAGTATGTTTATCTTTAGCACCTATCATAAGGCATATCAACAGGAGCACACACATTTTCCAAGACCTATGTCTACCCAATTGGGAAAAAAAAAAAAATAATAAAAAATTCAGAGCACTTTTTCACTCTTCTTCTCTACTGCCTTCCAAAGATATCAGTTATCACAAAGTGCCAATTGCATTTCCCCTTGCCAGCTACTTGCAAACAGGCGAGCCGATAGGTATTCTGTCACCTTGACAAGTGGGTCAGCTATCCAGAAGGCAGATGATTTCTTTGCCAAAGTCACACTGGAAACCATCAGGCCTAAATGAAAGGCTTGTCACAAAATAGGCTTGATGCCATCAACCTTGGCTGCTAAATTTGCAGAAAACCACCTGAAGCCACAAAGCTTTAACTCTGGGAATACAAAGAGCATATAGTCAGAAGTGTTATTTGCAAGTGTACTAGCAAAACTGAGTAAAAAAAGATTCGTAACTCAGTTAAAGCACCACCTTCTGAACCAAGCCAATAGCAGAGCTGTGAAGTATCACTGAAAACTGTCCAAGCTAACTAACTGATGAACAACTGACTCCTCTAATTGAGCATACGGATACTGAACGAGTTCTCAGTCAAAGCCAGATACACCATTTCTGTCCTCCTCAGAAAAGTTAGTAGGATTTCAAGCCCTCACTGAACAGCTTCATGTGTACCACAAAGAGAATGATTGTTTCATTAAAAGTGACAAGAAATTAACTTGCTCAGCAGGGTATAACTCAGGAAAAGCTAGAATTTCATATTTCTTCCTACCCAAAAGACTGATCTTCCTTTCACTACACTGTTAATATCAGTGTATCTCGGGAACAGAGTTTAAACAAGTAAGGAGAATTCAAAAGCAATTCCAGCAAGAACAACTTGTGGTAGAAAAATGGTTCTTGCAACAGTTGCCCATTACTCCCCAAAAAGAGGCATAGCAAGTGTTAACTTTGCTGACAAGAGAGTTGAGAATAACTTAGAGAAAGGGAGTCAGTAAGGATTGAGTCAAAGTGGTATGAGAAAAGGAGAGAAAAGATGCTCAAGATCTCAAGTAAACACATTTCTAGAAAAGCCAAAATTGTACCTACGTTGGAAGGTCAAGCTCTCTGACAGATCCTATTTCCACTTATAGCAAGAGGCAGTAAAAGTTGAGAGCTGCTTCAACGAGCAGTAGTTTCTAACATGCTATTCCAAAACATATCAACCTCTTACAAGAATGCTATTCTGCAACAGACATGACTTCATTAGAAGAAACATTTCACTGCCAGGTGATGACCAAAATACGTGCAGAACACATTTTAGTGTATCAGCAGTCACTAGGCAAAAAAAAAAAAATCCCACAACACAAAAAAAACACAAAAAATTAAAAAAATTAGCTTTACCAATGCACTCCCTGCCTTTTACATCACTGGCAGGGAGGGAAAGAAGGTTCCATACACCTCCACCTCTTAACTGCCTTGGTTATGCAGAATAGTTGGGCATGTTGTACTTTCTTTTTTGCTGAAAAGGCCCGGCTCCATTTTCTACAAGCTATTCTAACCCCACAAAAAGCTTAATTTGAAAACAGGAGCCCTGAGCTCTTATTTCAGCTGTTCAGGTCAGTACTTTGAAAATAACCTCCAGACACTAACTGATTCCAGGTGTTCACTAAACACAGGGATCCACTCAGCCCCCAACACCTCCCATCTTTGCTTTCAAAATGGGAATCTTTCCAATTGCCACAAGCCCAATTCTCTTGACAGCCTCGTGTAGTGTCTGCTCTCATTCACACAGTTCACTTCAGGCACATCTTTCTAGCTTATAGTTCTTCCTCATCAGTTCAGGAAGAGACACATACACCAACCTGCATAACACACTTAACAGCACAGTACATAGAAGAAGGAGCAGCCACAAAGTAAAATTGGATCACAAGGTTAAGACAGAAAATACTTTTCATTTTGTCTCAAACAGAACTGCAAGAGAAAAAGGCATCTTTTATATAAACAGCAGCAATTTAAGCAGCTCACTTCTCTCTAATACTTTACAACTTTGTTGCATATTGTTTCAAATAATAAAGATTATAACTGAAATTGTATCAAAGCAAAACATTTTTCTATTTATTCTGTGCACATAATACACAGTATCTCCAATCTGCAAGAGTTTTTACTTTTAAAAAGGTGGGGGGGACAACAAATAAAAATCTTTACGCTTAAGTAAAATCCATGCTGATGAGAGTTAACAAACTGTCATTCTAAAAGTCTGCTTCATGTCTTGCACATTACTCTGGATTTTCCTGTCTAGACCAGGATACCATTGTCTCTGACACTGGCCCAGGGATGGATTAGCAAATAATCCAATCCAACCTGGCAATTTCTGTGCTATATGTTATTTTGAAATAACAAACAACACTTATGTAATCGCAGCTAGTTCAAGAGAACCTTGAGGCACTTACCACATTAATCTTTTAACTCACTAACATTTCAAGTTCACTATGCCCTTTAAGAAATGTTTGAAAATACTGTGCTTTTCTAGTGCTTTTGCTACTAGAAGCCACATTAATTTCTTCTCTCCAAACAATGCATGTACAAAGGTGTATTTACAAGCACATTCCCTTTAATAATGTAGCTTGTGAGGAAAGAGAATATAGTCCAGGTAAAGGCATGCCTTGGTCAAAAATATTCACTGGCAAAGAGGTCCCAAGGGAGGAAAGACTGAAGCTTAAGGACAAGGCTTACATAATGATAACACAAGGCATTTAAGCTCACTTGTCAGAAGTAGGAGCATTTTGAAGTTGCTAAAAAACTGAAACAGTCTAATGCTCATGCATTTCCAATTTTCTCCCACCCCATTTTGAAGTTGCTACGCTAGCTACCCTACTAAGTACAATTAAAACTGAAAACTACATCTTTCCTGGCTGATCCAGTACAGAACTCCCCCCTGCACTCATGACAAACCAAAGACAAATGATTAAAGTAGGATCTTCCCAGCTACCATCAGAAGTATGCATCCTTGCTCCAGGCATTGATGAGGTTAAGCACTAACCAGGAGTGAATCATTTTCAAAACACCATCAAGATAACCTGCACTGAATAGGCTCAGAAAAGCTTCTCAGATGATACAAATCATATTTTGGTCTTATCTGCACTGGCAGATAAACTCTTAATAGTTCAGCACATTTTTCAGCAAACTGCTTATTTCTCAACATGAACAAAGGTCAGCTGTTCTCACGCTTCAGGTCCCTGTCTACAGTTGTTGTTCTGTGTGGGCAGAAAAATGAACATGGTCTACTTTTATTCACTAAAGCCCCCTGCCTTTCCCAACTGCAGTTTTCAGAAAGCTGCTATTAAACAATGCCTGCAATTTCAAACCAAAATATACTGCTCCACTCTTCCTATTCTTGAGCCCAATCCCTTGCTTACAGATTGGTACATATGCAATCACATAAAAGTGGCACTGAAAAGGATCTTTTAGTAAAGGACTAGACAGGACGTGAACTATTATGAACTTGAGTCATCTCTTCCATAATCTGTGGACCTTCAACTTAGCAGCAGTAATTTGCCTACTTTTGACTCCACTGGAAGTTGCATTCAGAACTTAGTCTTTCTAAAAGTCAGAACCTCCTTCAAGCTGTATGCATGGCAGGTTTACAGTGATTTGATTTAAATACCAATACAAGTCTTTAGTATAGATGGTTCTTTTTCCTCACTGGTATCGATCCCCCTTCCTTCTCCCTCCCCTCCCCATCCACGTATTTCTAGGCAGCAATTGCATCTCCCGCCAGCCTTTGCTAGAGGAGGCCAGTCCTTTCATACACCACTAGTTCAGGGGGCTCTCAGGCTCCTACCAGCAATCCTTTTCTGCATTTAGTTCCCACTAACTTCCTCCATAGTGGGTGACCAGAACTCTCAGAAGTGTCTCTCCAGCCATCTACAGAGGCACTTGAACACTTCCACCTCCATGGAAGTTTTTCTCCTGATGCATCCTGTGTGTGAGAATTAACAAACACCCTGTTGTAAACAAGTACAACAGCCCTTCTTCTAGTCCTTTCCACCGCATGCGCTACATTTTACAAAAGAAGTTTGCATTCAGCTCCCAATTCCGTGGAGCCTTGTGCTTTGTTTCACTGAATTTTGTCCCACTTTTTCACTCTAATCCTTAGGGTCACTCAGTTCTGCATATCCAGCTTTTATGTATTTATGAATCCTCTGAACTTGGCATCATTAGCAAGTTTTATCAGCACACACCAAATTTTTGCACCAAAACCATTAATAGAAACGCTAAATAAAGCAGATTCTAAGACTAATCTTTGAGGAATTCTACTTATCCTCTCATTTTCCTTTCAACAATACTCAAATCTATCCCTGCTTAAACAATTCCTTATATACCCTACGATTCTTCTATTAATTTCCATCTTCTCCTGCATGGTTTGTACTTTCCCAAGTGGCTCTCTTGATCAAATGTTTCAGTGAAGCTCAAATAAATAAGATCTATTGTGTTTTATTTGATAAGATAATCAATTCTCTAGACAAAACAACCTGTTAAGTTAGTCTGGCACAATCCATCTTGGTATTCCTTGCTCCAATGAAGAAGGTAGATTCCTTGCCCTGTAGATAAAGGCCACACCCACTAGTAAAAGGGAGTAGCACAAGAGTTTGAATACTTACTGAAATGTTTTCTTTTGCTTCTATTTAGAAAAGGCCTGTGCATTTTGAGAAGGGTTTTGAAAAAGGCATTGCTATGTTAAAACAAAATCATCCTCAATAAGTATGTACAGGATCCATTTTTACATTTTTCTTTGAAATTTTCCCTGCAAAAACAAAACTTTGGGGATAAATAAGGTATAATACACTGCACATCTAAAGGAGAGGGAAGGCACAGCATGTCAACAGCCCCAGCAGAAAATTTAGAACTGAAATATTGAAAGATGCTAAAATGGAAATGGAAAGGTAAAATTAAAAATGAGCTAGAGATTATAGTGGTTATTTGGTTTGTAGAAATGACCAAATGAGAGGCTGAATAAAAATCAGGCATGAGCTTTTGAGGCCTCTGACAGTAGCAAACCATTCCCTTGCTGATTAGTCTCTGCTATTTAAATGATAATTTCACTTTAAGGCAAACAGGACTGCTTAATGTAAGGAAAGTGGCTCTTTATAAAAGTGTCTGTATTTTTGAGAGCTTCTCCTTCACAGCAGAGTGAGCACCTAAGCTCAAGCCATTTACACATAACATGGGTCACTACATGCTGGAAGAAAGCAAGTTACTTTTACCCAACTGTCTTTCAACAGCATCTCAAACACTACTTGCAAGAAATATGGCAGCAACACAAAATGAGGTGTCTGACTGGTGAGTCCCCCATGGCAAACGAATCACCTGCTATGCAGAAGACACCACCAGCACACATTTCTAAAACCACTCCTGTTCCTAGCAGAAAAAGAGCCTTAAGTTTATTGGTTTGGGAAATGCATCCTACATTGAAGCTGGGACAATGCTCTATATTCTGATAGAAAGAGTCAATGGAAAAAGAAGTGCTATTTTCCAGTAAAAAAAAGGGTCCATTGACATATTCACTTCCAAAATAAAAGTTCTTATTCCCCTAGTAAGAATCATCCATCTTTTCTCTGATGTTATTATTCTCAATACAGTTCCTGCAGGCAAACTACCAAAGTTCCTCACATTCTTCTTCAACAAAGATGATGGATAGTGTGCTAAGCTATTGTTCAATAGTTTTCTCCATCTCCAGAATGCTAGATCTGTGATCCTGGAAAGACAGTTTCTTTAACTGTTCCCAGAGCTTTGAAATGCAAAGCAAGGACAGACATATTTTTGATGTGAGCTTGCTTACTTCTTACTGTGATTCTCTGATTATACATTACAGCCTCAGTCTGCCTAGATGTCAGGTGCTCATCTGTTATGTTTTACACTCTTCCTATCTTTCCTTTAGACTCAAGACTTATCACTTTGATATATTCAAATGGAAATAAAAGCATTAATGGCAAAGGAGAAAGAACACTAATATTTTTGAGCATCAGAGGTAAGTACAGTTTTTGGAGAAAATTAATATATCAGACAGGAAAATACGGCAGGAAGCTTTGCCCAGCATTTCAGTGAAGTACTGGCAGGAACAGATCTACAATATTTTAAGAAATCTATGAAAAGGGGTGCAGATGGTTGCCATATTAAAATTAAGTGGATCGACACCATGAGAATGGGTAAAGACTAAACTCTGGCTAAAGCATAGATTTGACATCAGGCTTCCAAACATCACATTTAAATACATTACTCCCCTCCAACACCCAAACATGGCCTGAAGTCTCCCAAAACTGCATTCTGACTACTCTGAAAACTGGAGCTTCAGATTTTGAGATGACAAAAGAACATTTTGTCCCCTCCACGCATAAAAAGCATTCTGTCAAGGAAAGCTAAAAGCTAAGGCACTGCGGAAAGTGAAGAATAATGTACATTTTAACATAAGATAACAGGATAATAAAGAACAGACGAGCTTACCGCAATACTCCAGCATATGGTGCATGTCACATTCAATAGGTGACAGCTTCCTCCCAGAACTTCTCTATGTAAAGAACAGTGGCTTCAGTACACACACAATTATTGTAAGACAACCACAATTGGTTTTCTCTTGAAACTTCTACCTCACTCTCTAAAGACAAAGATCCCCTTTGGAACTATTCAGGCACTTCTCCCTCAAGACTATTTTAAATGCTTCTAAGGCCATGCTTTTATCTTTTACACATACTAAGTCCTAAAAGTACTGAGCACGTAACCTTTATTTCTAAATAAACACAACAATTATCCTCATCATCCCTTCCAACCCTGGCTCCTCATTGCCACTTCCTCTGCCCTGCTCTGGGACAGCACAAGTATTTATGCACCCACACAGTAAACCCGATGAGGGAACCAAGCTGGCTGAAAGCCGTTTTCCATTCTAGGTTGCTTTTTGCTATGCAGGACCACCTCTTTCAGCTGCAGTGCTCACAGAACCATAAAGTACCAGGTAGGAACAGAACGTTTTCACACAGACACTTGAGTCAGAAGCCCCATGTGACAAGAACGGCAGAACTGCTCTAAGTTGAGACTAACTTGTCCTGGCAGAACTATGCAAGAGGAATTCACATAACATTAATCCCTGTGCAGAAGCCAGCAGAAAGCCTTATTTTGAGGGATTTTGCAGAATACTAGTGACCTGCATACACTGACCCTCTTCACAGAGTGAATTCCTTAACTTTTATCAAACCTTCAACTTCAGTGGAAGACAAATTTTTTATGACAAAACTAAGCTCTTAAAAGTCACTGTAAAACGTAGTACTGTGTCTATTCAGAACAGCAGATAATCTTTCCATGAGGTAAACTGAGGCCTCATAACTATAAAAGTTTCTCTAATAAGGATAGTTTCTTTTTTGTTTTGGTTTTTGTTGTTTGTTTGTGGGGTTTTTTAATTAGTGTTTCCCCCTCCGTAGTGTTTAATCTCCCTTTTCGGTGCCCTGGGAATTTCCACTGTGATGAGACAGCTTGTTTTACACTGGGAATCTCATAAACAGCAGTCATGCAATTTTCAGTATGTTCACAGATCATAAATTACAATTATTTACATAAAACTTAGATGTACAAAATGAAGTTTCAATATCCTTATACTATGCTAATTCTAATTTTTTCTCCAATAGGGACTTAGCTCTAAAATTGGGGGCCATCATTAGCCTACCCAGACAAACCCATCCCCTCAGCCCCTTAAACACAGAAATTAGCACTTAAGTTCAGGTCAGTGGTACAGTTACAGACAGCAGCCAGTATCAAAGGCTTTTAATTAGATCAATTTCTTGCTTGGTGACAAAAGACCAGAGGGCTACAACAGGCTACTCCAATAAAAATATTTGCTCAACTATGGAGCAATCATGCCAGAATTATGGCATTACTAGAACTAGCAACAGTAACCCCCAGTCTTGTCTTGATTGGCTGCAGTTAATTAAGTATCTAGAAATGCATATGAGCAATTCCAATTATTTCAACATGCACTGCTTTGTATATCTGTCAACAGATATTTTTTTTTAAACCAGTAACCACTTATTCATAATGGACATTCAGAGAAAGGTAAATTACTACCTTGTAAGAAAGGAGAAGATTATGAGCTTCATTCACTACTGCAAAGATATTCAATGCCTTGCATGGAAGAAAGCACAGAGTAGCTAAGCATAGTTAATCAAGATTCAAAAAGGAAAGTAGAGAACTCCAATATTCTCCCTTCTCTTCTATTCACTGAAAAAAAAAGAGCATTAATCCACCACTAAATGCAGAATCAAGAAATTTGATTCCTTTTTCCCTCCCTCTCTCCTCCCTTCCCCCCAACTCCAAAAGCAGAATCTGCATAGAAGGACTTCCCGTACTGAGTGTAGCACCTGTGTAATTACAAATTACAACTGTGCTAACCACTGTACTAAATAGAGATGCTTGCCACTTAATTAAACCCTTTCTTAGAGAGGAAATGCACACACATTCACACTATCTCCTCTTCTTAATTGGTCTCAGACATTGCAGGAAGCTAGTCCCCGAGATTTGTCAGCCAGCCAGCCCACAGATGTTTCGGAAAGAAAACCAGGTCAGCATTAACAGGTTCACTTCTTTGGCTCTAGGCGACAGGTCAGCAGATCAGTGTCTGCTCTCTGCAGCTGGCAGGCTCCCCTAAGTGAAAATGGTCCTTAAGCGTTGGCCTGAATTCCTGTCAAATGTGCACTTCTCTTTACAGGCCTGGACAGCAAGCATGCAAAACAGCTATAGCAGCTTAATGCGGTATCATCACTGAAGCCAACTAAATTTACCCTTGCAAACTGAAGGACGACTATAGGTACTCTCCAAACCCATGCTTCGTTAAACCTAAGAGTTGCTCCAGGTCAGCCTTACACCACAGGTATCAGGGGGCTGAGACTTGCCTTCCAATATAACTGCAATTAGACACAACTCAAGAACATCCAAGATCATAACTGGAGCCTCTGAGCAACACAGAAGAGTCCAAGCACGCTACTTTCTTTCTGATACATCAGCCTCACCTTGAATTTCCATACTGTATTCCATGGCCCTTCAGAAAAGGACAGCTGATCTTTCTATTGCTTCCCTGTGACGAGCATGGAAAAAAGGAAAATCGTTCTGAAAAGTAATATGAACAAAATCTTTTGCTTTATCTTCCACACGCAACCACTGACTCTGAGCTGACAGTACTATTTGCAACAGAAAATGGCGACCCAAGAAGGAAAGACCTACTTAAATAGGTCATTATCAATATATTTGATAACTGATACAAAATAATTCTGCTGTGTATACAAAGATCTTTGAGCCCAGAAGGTGAAAATGTAAAAAATTCATACAGCCACTACCTCCGATTAAAAACCCCAAAACAAAAAAACAAAACACAAAACCAAAATATTAAGGGAAAAAAAAAAAACCACACCAAACCCCACATCACACATTACTATTTCTTCTCTTAAAAAAAAAAAAACCTTGTACTAAAATTCCTCTGAAGCTGTTGCTTGTGGTCCACCTGTCAGCCTTCACAGATTTGCATAACTTTTCAGCAAAACGTCAGCCTTTCAAAACTTGCAATCTTCTGTCACTTATGGATAAATACAAAGACAAGTTTAACATTAACCCTTGTCAGCTGCTATCAATGACTGTCAGTATCTTCAGTATCTGACTTACTAACTGCCTCATCTTTAAAACATACCTGACGCATACCATTTTGCATCATTCTGTACTCCATGGTGTATCCGTTTATGGATAGCAAAATCACCTGGCTAATTCATCAGAGGACAAAAGCAATACCAGCCAAACATAGACAACCAGCAGCAAAAAAGGCTTATTTAGACTAAAAGCTCACAGAGCGAGAACCCTCATTTTTTATTTGGCTATCTTCTATATGCTGCAGAAGGGAAAGTCAGAACAATAGCAGTGCTGCTCCAGAAGATTCAATTCTAAGGCTTGGGGCAGGGAGGAAAGAATCAGGCTTTGAAGAACGCCTATTAAACAAGACAAAATGAAGAATGTGTGGTGTAAATATGAAGTTTACAGAGTTAGTTGGAAAAACACTCTACTCTCCATGCCATTAGAGACATATGCACGAATCTTTTTCATACCAAGTTACTACCCTAAGTACTGGACAAGGAGACAGTGAGTGCATGCATGTAGCATTAAACAGATTTTAAAAGATTTGATAGCAACAATGAAGAATTTTCCTTCGACTAGCTGACCCTTTTTAAGGTGCCCAGCGGATGGTTTTTACATCAGGCTGAGCCTGCCATACGGGAGCAGAAAACCCCATTTTCTCCAGCAGCAGGAGAAAGATGCCATCTCGTGGGTGGTTTTGCACATTGTCATCTAAATAAAGCACCCGCCTTCCCCTGCACACAACCTTCCAGAAATATTTTTCTGTTAAAATATATGTTGTTTGATGGCAGCCGAGAAACTACCTGGAAAATATCTCTAAGCTAATTGTCCAACTCTGAAAAAACAACCAAGTCTGTCATGATTAACATGGTTCTTCAGTGAAGATGGTCAACAACTCAATTACAGAAATACTGGATTTTGAAGAAATGCAAACTACATCAGTACATCCTGGAGAGACAGAGTAGGAGAAGCTTGTTTTCTCAACACAACTCTTTCCTAATAATAAAGTCCTACAATAGCCACACATGAATATCCTTCTCAAAGAAAGTAAACTCCAAAATGAGACTTTCTACTTGCAAAGCCAGAATTTCAAAATTTCATGGTTTTTTCCTTTTATAGTTGAAACCAAATCCTACAGCAGG
>NW_009619145.1:0-13582 GCF_000690535.1 Cariama cristata | reverse complement strand
AATATCAAGTCAGAGTAACACATGACAAATGTATGAAAAACCCTGGCAACATAACACTAACATACAAAAAAAGACCTACAAGACAAAATTACATCCACAATAAAAGACAGAGCCAACTATACCTGAAAGCAGGCAGTAACAAGATCAAGATATCAAAAGGGCATATAACCGAACAAAAAAAAAAAAAATAAATATGTAGATTCATAATGTGTATACATGAACCATACAGAACTATGGTGTTTTATTACCTGGGTATTGTGCAGCTCACAAGGGTATTAGATAACGTTTGTGTAAGGCAAGTGTAATTCCAAGGGCAAATTCTGGGAAGAACACTGCACAACATCAATGCAAACACATCAACACACTCTAGAGCTAAAGCTGTCTTTGTTTCTATAGTTTATGAGAACAAGTGGAAAGCCCAGGAGCTTAAAAGTGGAATCCAGAACTAGCAAACATAAGATTAGCCTTTGAGTAAACTGTTAATGAACTTGTTTTCCCCCCAAAAGGTGAAACATTATAAACATTTAGCTGTTTCATTGTTACCAAAAAGAGACTAGTACTAAAAACAGCAGGATTACCACTACACTCCTAAAAGCTGCACCTCCTTTCCAAGTATTATTACATAAAATTACACTCGAAGGTCTGATCATAAGCCAATCTGACAAAGCGCCTGCTGGGACCAGGCAATCAGTGAACAGAAACCACCGAGAGCAGACACAGAACAAGCCCTATGGAAGTGCTGGAGGAAATGAAAACCCATCCTCTCCTAAAACGCCACACGCTGTATGCACTTCCATTACATTCTCTGTACCAATGAAGAGCGTGATAAGAAAAGATGAGAAATCCTAATGCACTCCCTTTTTCCTTGCTTATCTAGTTATTAGCAAACAGCACATTGCCCTGGCTCTTTGGGACAACCATCCAACTTGTTCCTATTTTCTTCCACTATGAGATGGGCAATTAACTCTTCTCAAACTTTCACCAACAGCTTACTCCAGGAACCTAACTAGGACAATGATCTCTCATCATCTCCGTAACCCTGACTGAAAATTAATGTAATTCATGCTGTAAGAAGTCTGAGCAACAAAAAAAGGGAGGGGGAAATCATCCACTTCCACTTGCTACAATTGCATGTAAAAGATGGTTTTTCTCAAAAGCAATTCCCTTTTCTGCATGAGAAGATGCCATTAATAGCACCAAACAATATGGCCCAATCAAAAACCTAACGCTTTACAGCGTATATTCTGATTTGAAATGAAGGAGTTATTAGACTTCAACAGGCAGAATCACTTGGTTCCATTTCTCTCCCAGTGTGAAATTACCTCATTAAACCTTTAACAGCTTGAGGTAAGTAAAAAGCTTTTACTCCACTGTCTGACAGAACAGGTTTTGTGAAAAGGATTCATACTATTTCTGTCCATTCCTTGCCATAGAAGATTTAGCACAATTCCAACTTCATCTAAATGTATGTATCCTCAGCAGATGCAGGAGAGAATCTCAAGCATGCTACCTACTAGCATGCCTCTAGAAAAAAGTTCATTATCCTCATTAAACAGAAAACACTGAGAAAATTAAGGGGGCTTTCCCAAGTTTAACACAAGTATCTTTTACAGGAAGCAGTAATGTGTCCAAACCATATGTGCATATCCAAACACTCCTACTTCCAAACAATCCCAGCAGTGTGCAGACATAGCTCTGTTGTTGGGCACGCATAGTGAATGAAATAAAGAAACAATTGGTAAAATTAGGTTCTGCAGTTCATGTTGCAGCTCAGGTCTTGATCCAATATGAAAGGTGATCTGTACTGTAATGCACATATCAAGATAGTTATTTACAACGAAGCATCTCTCCTCCTAGTGTAACAATAATGTAAATATTTAGAGAAAATAAAGCAGTGCTGAAACATGACACACAAAAACATTGTAGCTACATGGAAAACCTTCTGCAGTGGAAGAAAATGATCAGAAGATGCACCATTTCCAGCCCCTCTTTATATCACATACACACCAGAGACCTTAAAAATTCTGGTTCAACGCTCCAGATGTCAGAAAGAGTTGCTAAGTAACAGCACACACAGTGACTAGCTGATGTTACAAAACACCATTGGGGTGGAAGTCCCCCTTTTATAAGAAACTGGGTTTATTCCATTTCTCGTGTTAGACAAAACAACTAAATTAACAACTGTTCTCCAGCTGCTTTAGGGAAGAAAAGTCACAACATGATCTGGCAGTTTATTTTGATAACCAGATCTCAAAGAAATCATATTTACAACAATTTGTCACAAGTAACATACATTCTCTTCTCTGGACATATCCTAAAATTCTTAAAAGTTAACTTACTAAGGGAGCAGAATCTCTAACTAAACATGAATGTAGCTATATGCAAGTTCAAAGAACTCAAAATTGAACCTCGGCCTCAGAGACATTGGTCATGCTGCCTTGGTGAAAAACATTTGTTAACTCCCAAAGATACTTTATAACATTGTGTATCTTATGGTTCTTCTCATATATAATAAAAAAGTACTGGAAGAGCTTCCACATGAGGAAGAGACAGCAAGAAAGTATGACCAACACACTTCAGATGATTAAGAGGAAAGGAAAATGGTTTAAAAATTTTACCTCCCTCCAGAGCTGCAAGCACATACCTGATACTCAAGCCCGTGCTCTGGTCCAGTCTCTCCCAGCTTTTTAATTTTCCCAGAAGTTTCTAAAGTAGAGATCAAAAGAAGAGTTAGAGACACAGACAAATGTTTTAACAGCTCATTTTCCATATAGTGTTCTCATAATCCTTGAGTAAAAGCCAGTGTCTTTCCTCTTCCTCCTGTGGATTTCATTATCTTCTTATCTAGCACTTTCGGTTTGTCATTCTCCAGCCCTCATATACATTTTCCCTGTCACCACAGCTCTATGACACACAGAACTGATGTCACACTTCAGCACTACAGATTATCTAACCCTGCTAGCTACCATCACTGACTGTACTAGACCTTGGTAGATTACACTCTTGGCAGTGGAGAAGAAAACAAGCTGTATTCTCAGTATCAGTCCTGTAGCAGCTGAAGCGCCCATTACTCCTCTTCCAGTTTCTCCTATGGCTTTTTACTTTAGGTCAATACCAGGTTATCTAAACCTCATCAGATACCAGTATAGTTCTGCAGATCAACAGGTTTCCACAATTAGGTTAATCTCTTGACAACTCGCTGTATGTTTGATATAGGGTGGGATGGAAGCAAGATAATTTTATTCATCTGAAACCATCCTGCTAGCATTGGCAGTAACCCAAGTGTGCATCAAGGTTTTTACCACACGTCTGTTCGGCAACACCATGTCTGTGCAGAGCTTAACGCCAAAAAAAAGCATTTCCAGCAGAAGCAAGGTAAAAGAGAAACAGCAAGGCCAAAAAAGACACTATGACGAGATTGTTCATTACACAAAATCTTCAGCTGAACAGTAGACATCCTTTTGCCTTTTCCACCTTCATTGCCAAAGCTACCCTTATGCTGACATTTAAGTCTGGGAATGCCTGGTTCGAACCCATTAATTAAAACAGGTATCATATCTCAATAACACAATACAGTAAGAGCCTAAAAGACGGGACAGGCAACAAAGGAAATCCCTATTCTGCTCATCCACCAAATGTTCCCAGCTCCTCACCTCATTTTCCAATTCAACGGTCACTAGCTGTGCTTGGACTTTCTCATAGCGTTCCAGTTTTCTCTGGAGGCCTTCTACCTCCTCTTTAAGCAATCCATTGTTTTCTTTCATTTCCCTATGATGAGAAGAGAGACACGGATTAAAGAGCCACACAACTCAATTCACTCTCACAAACTTCCAGATACACATGGAATTACAAGGGAATCCTGTGACATTGAATAGACCTGTGACGTTCAACTGACTCACTTCTATAACCTTCACTGCAAAGTCACCACTACAAAAAAAATGCAGCTTTGTTGAACCGATTTTTTTTTCTGCTCTAAGTGCCATCCTAATTATGTCCAAACAACCTGCTTTACTGATTGGCAAAACAGCATGAAGTGTAGCAAAAGACTCCCAACTCTGATCTTCAGTCAGGCTGAATGCACAGTTGGGACACAGCAAGCAGTAGACTCTTGGGCTTTTTGAGTACTCTGTGATGACTGAGCAAGCACTGAGACTGCTTGTTTTTATTTCAGCAGAGGTGTGCAAGGGTGAGAAAAAACTGTCTTAAAAAAATTACCTTTAATCTGTTGATATCATGTTTCTGTGCACAGAAAACAAGCATGAGAAAAGATTCCAAGATAAATAATTTAAAATGGTAACAGAACAATAACAAGAACAAAGCCAAGGGAAATTACTTAATTTTAGAATAAGAAAAAGCTGGCAAGATCACTCACATAATTTAGGCTTTTTTCTTTTTTTTAAGATGCACCAAAAGATTAAAATTAAGTTTACTCTTTAAAAAAAAAAAAAATCTTTAAGGCAAGTTATTTCATAGTACATAGGAATTTAATTTTTCAAATTAATTGTCACTTCAGAAACCCAGAAAGCCTACTCTACTGAGGGTTGTATCACAGTGCTTTAGAAATTTAAACCAAAGACTTTCCAAACATTATGCTGGAATA
This sequence comes from Cariama cristata, assembly GCF_000690535.1. Classification (NCBI taxonomy): domain Eukaryota; kingdom Metazoa; phylum Chordata; class Aves; order Cariamiformes; family Cariamidae; genus Cariama; species Cariama cristata. The sequence continues at coordinate 8,982 of NW_009619145.1, read as the reverse complement.
ACAGGTCTTTAAAATAGTGGTAACAATAACTAAGCAAAAGCAGTTATTAAAGAAATGTTCAGTTGTCTCTTCTCTCCACGGGGGTTTCTTTCCCAAAGCTGTACAGAGTTCATCACTATCTTTAAACATTGAATTTTACTCTAACAAACACATATCACCACTCAGAACAATCAATACGCATTCTGCGTGGCTCTTGCTGTGTTCAGGAAGATTACCCGGATCTTGTCAAATCCTCTTATCTAGTAACCATCACAAGACTGCTCAATTCATATGCAGTATTTATATGAAATATTTAAAATTCCTTCTAAATTTTCCCATATGGAAGTCCATTAGAGGGATCTGAAAGTTCATACAGTGCAATTGCAGCATGTAACAAGAACATAAGATAACCCTCTCAACAACTGAACCCTTCTTTCACCTGAAGTAGGCATTTTCCTCCCTGAGTTGGCGCAATTCCCGCTCCATTTTTGGGAAACGGGCCAGTTCTGCTTTCATGTTCTTGACAATTAGAGCATCATGTTCCTGCTGGGAGAGCTTCTGTTCCAGGTCCTGGAAAACATGGGATGACAAGAGGACAGTAATAATTCACTTGGAACTTGTAAGAGCTACTTCTCCATTGTACTTTTTAAAATCAAGTCAATGATTTGAATGAAGCTGGAGAGGAACTCAGTAAGTCATCTGGTCCAATCCATTGCTCAATGCAGGGATGACTTCTGTTCCACTTGTAACACCTGGGCTGGCCTCTTCTCCTCACCTGTTTACCCTAAGTTCATAACAAAAAAGATCTCTGCTAATCATTAAAAGGAACTTCTTCTAGTGACTAAATCAAATCTGTGATTTTCTTTTCTTCTATCTCTCCATCAATGAAGTGTAGAGAGGGGCACTTGGACGGCGTGCAAGAATTAGGAATGAAAAGGAACACAATTGTGCATTTTAGCATGATGGTAAATGTTGCTTTTTTGTCCTTAAAAAAAAAAGTTTATTTAGAGCTGTATTGCAGCCTGATATCCTGTTTCCCAGCCTTTCCTTTCAATGGAAGAAGTCTCTTCTTGCAATTGTAGAACCAGCAATGAGGCTGGCTTTCAGTCTAGCTTAGCTTTACTGCAACCACAGGCAATACCACTGCGAGAACCTGCTCAAACCAAAGTAATTCTCCACACCTACCTCTTCCAGGAAGATAAGACAAGTGAAAAAGATACACTCCCTCCAACCTACATGTTAACTTGAAAGGACATATAGCATCTCTATACTTATATTTAAGGCAGGGTGGTTTTGAAAGCTTTGCAAGTGATTGCACTTTCCAAAAGAGTTAAACCCAACTCCAGAGGATGGATTTTCTGGGAAGCAGAAAAGTAACTGTAGCTGCTAGGTTCATCCTCCACCATTTGAAAAAGATTGCTCTAGAAGCAATCTTCTGCACAGCAATCTTGTGCTCTGGCACAAGATCAAACAGAGTATTCCTCCAGAGCACAGCAGAAGGATACAAATCACCTTTCCACAGAGAAAGCATAGGTGGATTGGTTTTTTCCAATCAATTGACACAACAAAGGTGAAGAGTGTCATGTTACAGCTAATTGTAAGTAGCCTGGTGCATCCAATTGAATTTAGCCAACTTCAGCTCTTGCTGGCCACCAGATCAGATTCTTATATGACAAACTAACCTTTTATTTCCGCAACAGTCATTTTTTTTAAAAAACACACTGTCCTGTTCTTCCATGGAAGAAGTTAAAAACTAAAGCTTTATATAAGCCACAGAGCCACTTACCTTAATCTTCTGTTCATATTCTGCCAGTAGGGATTGGCCTGCTTGCAATGTCTGGATTTGCTGACTAGCCTCTTGCCATTTTCTATTAGACGTAGACACAAGAGGCATTTAGCACCCAGGAATCACGTACCAGAAACAACCTACATGCAGAAGTATCTCTGGCAAACATTTTCAAACACCACTAACAAGGTATATGGTACTGTTACAGAAGTTTGTCTCTCCCCCTTTCACATTCATACCATCTCCCTCTAATTACAGACAAAAATACCCATTTTAATAAAAAGATGCAGCTTGACAAGTATCCAAAAATCAAGCCACCTTAACTCTGAAACCAACAAATATACACTTACAGTAAATAAACAGTACCTTTGAAATGGAAAAGTTGAACTTGGTAAGCAAGGAAAAACACACTCATATCTTTCGACTACCCCTCAACTATGATTTAAGGCTTGGTATTTTTGTTCTGTTCAGTCTATAAAGTTCAGATTAGCCTTTCCCACCCACATGCCTTCTGTTAACTCTCTACCATGAACACGAGACATTGCTGAGACTTTAAACTCAAGGGTTTTTTTTCTCGAGGTACAATTAAATTGCACCTCAGAGCTAGTTTCAAACAACAGTTATAACCTGCACATCCAGATCAAAGAAACCCTTTGAAGAGCAGAAATCAAACGCTGTTGAAAGTTTTCTGAGTGACAACAACTACAGAAGACTGAAGTTTTGTTTGCCTTTTTCTCCCTACAGTCATTCATCCCCTGCTTACTTCTGTTGAACATCCAGCTGCTCCATCAGTTCCTGCTTCTGAGAGTCTTGGCTTGTCATCTTCATCTCTTGATTCATTATATTCCATTGCAGCTCTGATATTTTCCCTTTTAATATAGTGATTGTCTGAATTAATGGAAAGAAAGAATAAACACACAAGGCTATGAGTCTCCAAGCTGGACATTATGGATGGTGATAGACAGAAATTGTATCCAACTAAAAAGTATAAACACTGAATCTAGAAACCATCCCGTACTCTTGCAAACCTTCAGACCTGCAAACTCACCTCAAAAACAAAGGCAAGAGAAAATTATTTAGTCGCTTTCATCTGTCACCCAAATTGCCGTTTCCATTAACTATTAAGTGGGTGACCTCAAACTGGCATGAAAAATATCAAGCTTCAAAGCTAGATGATGATAAAACACAAGTATATATATTAAAGTAAAAAAATTATCCCGCAAGCATTCCAAATATATTTTGTCTGGGTTTCAAAACTGAAAATGTCTGGGTTTGCCTCAACCAAATATGAGATGTATTGTGCATTCCTTAAAAGCAGAGGCCAGTGTTTTTTAAAATTTTGTTCTAAATATCTTAACTCTAAAGAAAAACTCACAGGTTTGTTTCAAATAGCCATTACTCAGCTCCCTTTAACAGAGAAAAAGATAAAAAACTCAAAACACTACATATGTAGGCTGTTCTCTAGACAGAGAGACATGTAGTGTCTCATCTGGATACTGATGGATACAGAAATAAAAGAACATAGAAATGGAACTGCTGCATACATTTCATACGTGGGTTTCGTTTCTCTCACGTGCCATCACTGTCTCCCTGTTTTTAGTCACTGATAACTGGCACACTAAATCTGTTTATCCATTTTATCACATCGATACATTTCCAGTGACACCTAGGCAGGAGGAAGGCTTAAGGACTTAGTGGTTGTTGATCCATAAGTGGTGCAGGAAATCAAATTAAACAGAAAAGTTACAAATGAACTGGCTGAACTTAACTATAATGACATCTGAAAAGGTTGAGAAGACGGTCTGTTCATCCAAAAGAAATGAAATAATTATCCAAGCATTCATTCTACAGTGGAACGCAAAGGCATGTAAGACATTTTGGGAAGACATACTTTGTACTTAACTTTGGTCTCATCTGCCCTACAGTTCTCCCTACTTCCCTGAACACCTTCCCATCTTATCTCCTCCATCATTTCCCCTTTCTTTACTCAATGTCATGTAACCTGACTTCTAAACCTAGATGCTGAATGTTGCCTTGCACTTTTTTCCTCCTTCTCCCTATCAACCTGTCTAAGAAATCTCTTCTCATTGTTAATTAATACAGCAACATCTTCTGACCTGCTCATTTGTGTCTAGACTTGGTTAGGTTCTAAACTTTGACAGAAAAGACACAAACCACCAGGGTTTATTCATTTCCAGATGATGAACACAGTCATTCTAATCGGTTGGTTTGTTTGGTTTTTAATCAAAAAGGGCACGTTCAATTCACGAGAACTGCAAAGTCACCTGAAGCTATGAATGGATTAAGAAATTACTCTGTTCTTACTTCATTAGCTTCAGCTAATTTGCCCTCCTTCTCTTGCAGCTTCTTACTCATTGTCTCCATGCTCTTCTTATAGGATTTGTTCATCTCCATTTGTTCTTTCAGTTTATTTTCAGCTTCTGTTTCCCTTTCCTGATATTGCTTTATCCGTGTGAGTAGCTCCTGGTTACGGTCAGCCTCTCGCTTCCAAAGAAAGAAAAAGAAATGCAAAGAGACATAAGAAGAAAACAGCACAAAGGTGAAGCCATTTTAATTTCTCCTGTCTCCATTCCTCATTACTGTGGTCACCAAGGCATCATCATGAAGCACTGTTACTCAGACCATAGCTTTAACCTTTGCACTGGCAAGGGCAAAAATCTTACCAGTAGCAACTCAATGTCAAGGAACTACCCGTAGCAACGGAGCTAGAAAATTAAGAGACAGAATCTTCCAAATCTCTTGGACTAAGACATGAATATGAGAATACAGACATGGCTTCACAGACTCCACTGCACTCTCCCGCAGATCAAAGATGAAAATATTTGATGCTCCAATTTCAAGCTGACCCATGCACAGCAAATGGACCTTCAGAAACTCAGATCTCAGCACCTGGGTTAATAAGACAAACTTTCCTCTGCAACTTCTGGAAACTGTATGAGGCTATTTAATAGCAAAGAAATGGGGTTTAAATGCACAGTATTACCAATGAAAACAATAAATATTTTTGTACTCTGACAACCTTCCACACACCATTTCAGTTTATTCCTACCACAAATTGATTAACACTTACTGAAAAAATGTGTAGTAAATTGCTTTGCTAATCAAAGCAAATCAAGACATGGATTTACATAGTAAGCAAGGATTATGCAAAGCAATGTGAGGTTCCTAAAACCTTTATCCACATGACTCAGAAAAACACAGAATCTGAGCAGGGTAATTACCACAGTGCTGGATCAGTGCTGCTCCCTTTTTTTGTACCAGTATTTCAAGGGTTTCTGTGACTGACTCAGCTACATTCCAGTTTGAACCCTTCGTGGCTTAATCCCACATTACCTGACTTCAGAGGAACGAGGAATTTAGTCACTGACTCAGTATTTCACAACTACACACTAAATCTGTCACCCAGCACCCTTGTAAAATACAACAAAATATGCTTCTTATTTTTTAAAGATTTCTTTTTAAATAATCAGCCACATATAAGACTTTTATTATGCTAGAAAACCCACAGATCTACTACTTATTTCAGTAACGTGGTTAAGCAAACATATGCGGGTATAAAACCAGAAACGTATAAAAGCTATTAGTCCCTGAGTGAGGCTCACTGTTTTATCAGTGCAAGCTCTCTTGTGTGACAGTGCATGGTTGGCACTGCCGCCATTCCAATTAATTACAGTCACACACACTAAATGCTTGCAATTGTGCCAGCAGAAGTTTAAATTCATTTGGGAGAAAAACGCTTAAATACTTCTGGGAGAAACAAATAACAAATCCCTTTTGTCATTGCTACCCATGACAACTTCAGTGCTAAACTAACAGAATCTAGTGATCAGATCATGTGTTTGTCAAACAAGGCTTTGACGTTCACACTGTTGTGTACATGAGCAAGTTAGTGCAATACACTGTGAGGAAATCTGTAGAGCAAAACAGTCGGTGCTGGGAACTTGACACCCACACCACCACATTTGCAGTAAATGCAAACGCAGTAAATTCATTCCAGGAGCATTCGCTGAAGTCTTGCTCTAAAGACAGCGTCCATTAGCAGTTGGAGAACACTAGGCTTGCTCCTGGACTGCATCTTCCAGTTTAGTTTCATCCAAAAAAAGTTGACTATACACATTCTGAGACACCCCACTGCAAACCAAAGCACAGCACATGAGGACTCAAGAGCAGATCCCTGATCCAAACTAAAACACCAACATAGATGCACTACATACATTCTGACTTAGGCCTATGATATCAAGCCATCTGCAACTGTCATACTTACCTCATAGTTTCTGGCATTGGTATTAGCTGCCTTTTCCAGCTCAATGCGAGCTCGTTTGTGGCTAAGCTCCATCTGCATCTTCTCTCGCTCCACCTGCAGGAGCTGGGATTTGGAGTGGATCTGCCCAGCTTGTTCTTCCAACTGGCCAGTTCATGTGTGAACAGAGACATTACACACCATTAACAGTATCGCAATAATATCATTATCTCCCACCCTGTACTATTCAGCCGACACTTGCATGCTATCTTACAAATTACAAGGAAACTATCACAATATTTGTAGTATGTCTCTTCTCACAGTAGCTGCACACGGCGAAACAGAGTTCAACGACACACTCTGAAACCCACATCAAATCAATGTTAGTTGGAAAGAAGTGAATTTCAGGTTCTTCATTCAGAATTTCTCATTTAATCTCCCAAGGTACTCTGACAAAATGTGCTTCTCTATCTAAAAAAAGGTTAATTATGAACTCCTCAAGCCTCATAAAAGCAACAGCAGCTAACCGAGAAGCAGAGAGCACGCTCTGCATGAAATGTAGTTGCTGAGCAAAGTAACATGTTTTTCTACTACCTGCTACAACATTACATATCATTTTTTCATTCACATTACCTCAGAGCACAGATAATGTTAATAGAATACCTCATGTCTAAGCAATGTACGTTCAACACATAGCTAATGAAGACTCTTTAACCAGAGAGCCTCCTCTAATCATCTTTGTAACCAGAGATGTACCACAGACAGAAAATTCATGAATTTTTGTCAACTTTCCAAATGCAAAGCAGATTTACATTAAAAAGAAAGCAAGCTTATTTCATACTTAGAGATTGAAACAGAAATTATATTAAGATACAGAACACAGAAACTTAATTCCAGCCTAATAAACAGTCCTTATGATACACGGTGTCAACTTACTTCATGCTTTATGAGCATGAGGCAGCTTACAGGAAAAAGTTTAAAAAAAAAAAAAAAAAAACACACCCCCACATGTGGATATGAACAGAAGTGGACAAGAGAGCCAGAAAGCCCAACTGGTTAGCACATCAAAGCCAGAGCACAATGCAAGTCTCATGTATGTATCCAGGCAAAGAAATTTTAAGGAAGACTGTGAAAAAAGGTAACAAAATTGACTTACTAGAAAAAAATTAACAGATATAAAGCTCCTTTGTTCAGCAATATGAAAACAACTTGCAATTTAATTTCCTGAGCTCGGATACAGATATAACTAGCAGGGATGAAATTCAAAGGACCTTTCTTAGATTTTTACAAAACAGAAATAAATATGTCTGACACTTTAAAAAAATTTAAAGATTCTAGAATGTTGACCAAAAGCAAGCTTTCATTATTGAGCTTGCATTAATACCAACTTTAGAAAAAACGGTCAGATCTTAATGAAATCAATCCCGATTCCTGGAATCAAAAGGAGCATACAACCTCACTGAAGTGATACTGCAGGCATCACCAAGATGAGGACACCTCACCTGCACCCTCTGCTGGTACTGAATCTGTAGGGAGCTTTGAGACGACCCTGGCGTAGCCAGCCCAGACACCCCCTCCACACGCTGTGAAATAAAGTTGTTGAGGGATCTCAGGGTGGAGAAGACAGTGGTATTATCTTCTAAGTCCTCCATGGCTCTGGAAATACAAAGAAATTCATCAGCAAAATATTCAGAGCAAACTGCTGTATACTGGCTGCTTTGCTAAAAAGAGATTTATCACTACCCTGAGGAAACATTAAATGCAAGGTCTTCCAATTTACAGGGTACAAACCCCAATCTGCTAGTCACTGCTGCGATCTGGGGATTACTGCTGGGATCAACTTGAACCGGAAAACACTATCCAACCAAGGCTGAAGTTGTAGGTCTCTGAAGTGAGAAACTGACGCAAGATAGCCTGTTCTTCCCTCAGCTTTCTACCTGAAATGGTTTGATTTTATTTAAATGCATTCTCCCCTGAATCTCAGCCCATAAAGGGTACAAATAAGAGCTGTCAGAAGTCACACAAAATTGAATCCTCCTTTCCTATACAATCAAGATAGATTCTGGGATACAAGCTAACATTGTAGGACATGAAGATCTACAGCACATAACACTAACAAACACAACTCATTATTCTTCATCCAAACGTTTGCAGCTGATGAGGGAAGAAGAATTAATTCCATATTAGCAGCAAACCCTACCTTCTACACAACTTGATTCTGGTTTCCAAAAAGCACTTTGGAACCTAACTTCCAGCAACAAGACTTCCCAAGTTCAAAGATCACTTCTATATGTAAAACTGTGTCTCCTCAGTCACGTAAAAGTTTTTCCAATTTTTCATTCCAATTTGGAAGGCTACTAACTAAAAGGCCAAAGATAAATCAAGCCTGGAGCTTGGAAAAGCCTGTAAGGTTTCCCAGCAGACTTCAGGAAGCCTTAAGTGAGTCCTTCTGGTGACTGCATGCCCCACAAGGCTCCAGAAACACAGAAGAAGGTTCAGGATCAGCAAAGGCAACCCACAACATTCACAGAGGCTTCTACCACAGACACAGACTTGGGGCTAACTTCCAGGCTCGCGCACTCGCAGGGTAACACAGCAGTTATTCTTTGAATCTGTATCATCACGAAGAGAAGACATAATAGAGGCACATGGGTAACAAATCAGCCAAAACTCAAATTAAAACGTTTATTCGAAGTAAGTACTTCAGTACCACACGCAAATGAATTCAAGAGACCACTGCCAACAGGCAACTGTGCTGCAGCAAGACTGTTTTGAAACCAAGAACAGAGCTTAGAAACTAAGACGACCCGTACCTCCCCACCTCCCCGCTGCAGAAAACCCTTCGGCAAAGGCTCCCTTGCTGGGCACCAAGGGACCCCCTGCCCTCACAACCCAGCGCCCGGCGGCGAACACCGCGGGCACAGGGCTGCCCCCTTGCAGCCGGGCCGCCCTGAGG
>NW_009619144.1:0-14243 GCF_000690535.1 Cariama cristata | reverse complement strand
CTCCCCCTTGCACGGCAGGGAGGGTCTCACCCCGCATTCACCCGGGCCCAGCTGCGTGGGGTTTCGGTGTGCTGCCCCTCGGCCGTTCCCGCCCCGGACTCAGGAGTCCCGGCCCGCTTGGCCAGTTCTTCTGTGGAAGTGAGGCAATAGGGACGCCAGATGTGGAGTTCACTGGGTTTGGCTCGGTCACTGTGCTTGTCACCTGCCATGGGGGGCGTGGGCTGGAGGAGGTAGAGATGGTTGGAAAGGAAGAGGATGAGACTGGAGGTGATGCAGTGCGGTGGGGCTTTAAACCCAAATCTTCCCCTTCCAGCTGCCCCTTGACCGCCAGCTCCTTCTTTCCCTTGGGATTTTCTCACTCCCCCCTTCTCTGGGTTGTTTCAGATGGGAGCAGGTGGTGGATCTGACATATTCCCTGCGCCTCGGAGCGAAGCCCAAGCCCATGGAGCAGGATGAAGCGGCAGTAGAGAAGCTTCGGTATGAGCTGTTTCCCAGCTTCTGCTGTGGTTGGGTGCAAGCCGCTGTCTCTCCCTGGCTGCTCAGACAGTCGTCTCCTGCAGACGGGGGGGGAGAGGGGGGAAGACAGGCAGCGGGGAACAGCTCTGCTCAGCACAGGCTTGCCCTAGATAAGCCTGCACGAAGCAGAAAACAGAGCAAGACCAAGGCAAGCAGGGCATGGAGCTGCCTTTCCTGACCTGTTAGCCTGGTGGCCCCTGGTTCTCCAGACCAAGTAATCCCTTTTCCCTGGTAGGTTTGTGCCCCCAACATGGACTTATGAATGTGACGAAGACCTGGTGCATTTCCTGTATGACCACATTGGGAAGGAGGATGAGAACTTGGGCAGCGTCAAGCAGTACGTGGACAGCATCGATGTCTCATCTTACACGGTGGGTTAAAGGCATAAGGCTGCATCAGCCCCCCTGTGCCTTGGGACTAGGAAGCATTGGATGGTGCTTGGTGTCCTGGGCTGGACTGGGCTGTGTTTGAGGATGTGGGAGAGAAGCCTGGGGAATGTCATGCAGCATATTGTGTGATGTGGCCCCTGGAGGGGCTGTGGTTTGAGAAGCAAGTGCTAATATTAACTGCTAAGCTGATTTTGGGGAGAGTTTGATGTTCTGTGCTCTGTGTGTGACCCTAGAGCACCTTGGAGGGTCAGCCCCAGAGTCCTGTGCACTCTGTACTCCCTGTGTCTACCCACAGCCCAGCAAAGGGAACTCGCCAATTTGACAGCCTCTGGCTGTAAGATTCATGACAAGAGTAACTACTAAGAAGAAGCTAATCCTACCATCTGATCTTCCTTTCATTCACTGCCCTCTTCCAGGAGGACTTCAATGTGTCATGCTTGACTGACAGCCACGCCGACACGTACTGGGAGAGTGATGGGTCCCAGGGCCAGCACTGGGTGCGGCTCAACATGAAGAAAGGCACCATTGTCAAGTGAGGCACCTCTCCCCTGCGTGCTGGCTCATGGCTGGGGGGGGGGGGGCCGGCGCGGGCGCCCCCTGCAGCCCCGCCTCTCTGCATGAGTCCGTCATGGCCCAAATTTGCCCTGTGCTCTCTGCCCCTCAGCCCTTGCTCTGGGTCTGGGCTTGAAGGGGTCTTAGCGTTGTCACAAGTACCCCGGGATCCCAGCAGCAGCTGCGTGTGCTTGGTAACCAGTGTGACCAGGCAATGAGGGGGAGCAGCAATGGGTGTTTAGATGCAGTTACCTTCTCCTCACTTCATGCTTCTCTTTGCAGGAAGCTCTTGCTAACAGTGGATACCACTGATGAGAACTTCATGCCCAAGCGAGTTGCCGTGTATGGGGGTGAGGGGGACAATCTGAAGAAACTGAACGATGTCGGCATTGATGAGTGAGTGAATGGAGGTAGATGGTAGCGTGGCCCTTGCAGGGGCTGGAGGTGCTGGACACCCCGACCCTAAGCAGTCATGCCAGCACCAGCCTGGCTTAAGAGGCCCAGGGCCTTGGGACAGGCATTTTCCATCTCTGAGCTGCAGGTTCACTCTGCGTACAATAGCGGACGGGCTCTCCTGATCCGATTATGGGACCCATTGGGATCACGTCACCTGGACCTGAGAACCAGGAGGTTCAGGCGTTCAGCATAGGCCCTGTTGTAGGCAAATGGGTCTGGGTTCCTGCCGCAAGCTCCCAGTTCAAAAGATGCAAACCCTCTTCCCTTACAAGTGGCTGAATGGATTTTGGCAGGATGGACAAGAGAACAGCTCTGCAGCCCTCGTCTGTGCTGTGTTTGCAGGAGCTACATTGGGGATGTGTGCGTCCTTGAGGACATGACAACACACCTGCCTGTCATCGAGATCCGGATTGTGGAGTGCAGAGGTAGGGCTGGGTGTTAACAACCACATCCATAATGCACCTGTAAGATACTGTATGTTAAGAGTTGTTCCTGCGGCTTGTACTTCTTGAGCCTGCTGGCTGTTTCAGACAAGATGCAGAAGAACCATGAGAAACTCCAGGGGGACTTGGAGGTTTGCAGGCTCTCAGCTTTCAATCCTATCTCTTTCTGCTTTCAATTTTTTTTAATACTTTTTTTTTCTTCTGTAAATGCCCTGCTTCTTCTTCACAGAGGTATTTCTGGCTCTCAGGGCCCAGCCCCAGAGCTGGTGGAGCCAGTCACATTCCTAGTGCTTTTACTTATAGACCTCCCATGCTGGAAGGCTTGCTTTCTCATGGTCTTAGCGTATCATCCATGGTCTTCCTTGGCAGATGATGGGATTGATGTTCGCCTCCGAGGCATCAAAATCAAATCCTCCCGACAGAGGGACTTGGGGCTCAGTGCTGACATGTTCCAGCTGCCCAATTTAGTGCGTTACCCTCGCCTAGAAGGGACAGACCCTGATCTACTGTATCGACGGGCCGTCCTCATTCAAAGGTACTGTATGGAGCTGGGGAAGACAAATGGAGTGGCGTTGCCTGCAGGGATTGGTGCCATCTCCAGCATGAGTATGGCTGGAAGCTGTAAAGCTGTGTGACTCCCCTTGGGACAGGCATCCCGAACCCTGGAGAAAATAGTGGAGTCATTTGAGAACGAAGTGGGCTCTCTGGCATAACCCCCCTACACTTTCAGAGGAATTTTGCAGCTCAAGTTCACAGTGTCTTGTGTGTTGCAAGCGCAGCATATCTGTGCGGTGTGTGGGGCAGGTGCATGCAGAGCGCCGTGCAAGGGGTGCAAGGTCCCTGCAGTGCCCAGGGAGTGGGAATTTAGTACCAAAGGCTCTGTGATGTAAAAGACTACACTGGGTTGGGTTTGGATCAATTGTTACTTGTGTCTGAGGGTATCTGGTCTGGAATAGGTTTGTGCAGATCCCTGTCCCTCCTGTGTTGCAGTAGCATCTTCTTTGGGATTTAGGTTCATCAAGCTGCTGGACAGTGTCCTGCATCACTTGGTGCCAGCCTGGGACCACACTGTTGGCACGTTCAGCAAACTCAAGGTGAGCAATTCCCTCTGTCTTGCGGGGCCTCAGTCTGGCAGGGTGATTGCGCTTGGGCTGTGGCAAGGGAGGCAGTCAGTGCTTGTTGCCTTTAAAGCAACTCAAGGGAAATACCTGGCTGAGCTCAGTTCATTAAAGCTGTGAAAGGTGATATTGTTTAGAGGCTAGTTCACTGCTAAAACACTGGCGTGGAAACGTGTAGCTATGGAGTAACAAGTAGAATCAAACCAGAGCACTTCACCCTCAGAAGGACTTGGACCGTAGCAGCACTGGGCATGTGAGCTGGACATGCATCCCCTCCGAGATCTCAGCCCAGGACACTCTGTTCCTGCATTTGCTGCCAGCAGCTTTGAGCTGGCTGTGTCCAAACAGCAAGGCTTTTACCAGTAACCTCTTTCTGGCTTTAATAAGCTTTTGATTTCTATCTTTCTCATAAGATTGAGTTTATCCCTTCAGTTGTCTGTTTTCTTTACATCCTCTCCCAGAATACATACGCTGGACATTGTGGGGGTAGCCCCATTCTTTGTGTTTCCAGGCCTGGTGTCAGAAAGCACTGTAATTCCTGTGCCAGCTCAGCACAGGACCCAAAGCATTCGAGGGTTCTTGTTTGTTTAGAGGAGCTTGTTTTGATTACAAATAGGAGGGATGGTAAGACTGGTGTTCTGGTGAGAGTGAGGGTGAAGGAGAGTCCAAGCAACACCAGAGTGTGAGCGTCAGATGACGACTGATGGAGAGAGGACTGGGCTTGGTATCTCTGTTAAGCCAGAAAGCAAAATCTTTCAGAGGCAGAGGTGGACCAAATATTGTCAAGGAGAATGTGTTTGTGTGTGGAAGGCAGTGGCCCTGGGAAGGGGAGAGACCTGGTGGTGCAGTGGCTTCAGTGGGAAGCAGGTGACATGTTTTGGACACTGGGCACTATTGATGTTTTGGACATACCTGTTGGCAGCATATCAAGCAGTTCTTGCTGCTATCCAAGAGGCGCACAGCTCTCATTACCCAGTGTCTGAAGGACTCGGAGACCAGCAAGCCCAATTTCATGCCACGGCTCTATATTAACCGACGCCTGGCTATGGAGCACCGAGACAACCCTGCCCTGGACCCCAGCTGCAAGAACGCTGTCTTCACCCAGGTACTGTCCATCCTGGAAGGGTCCCTGCTGCTCTGGGGAGAGTGGGGCATCCCAAACCCAGAATGAGCCACATAGAGGTGGGTGGAAGGGACAGCTTGGAGCTGGAGATACCTGGAGTGCTCAAAGCCTCTTCACATGACTCATAGGCTCTACAATTACATGTGCTGATGATCCCATATCCAGGAATAACATCTAGGAGGGGTTTGGGATCTCTGAGTTGAAGTCTCCACTCTGTCCTGGATGCTCTCTGTGGCATGTTGCTAATGCGGGGCATAGCAATCTCACTGCAGTAAAAGGGAGAAAAACAAAGAACTATTGTATGAAAACAATAAGACAGCTGCATACAGTCTTTATCATGGTTTTACAGCAATGCTGATCTTCCTATTGTCATTCTCCCGCCACTTCCAAAAGATCTGTTGTTTTATCTGTGCACAAACAGCCCAGACTGCTGTGAGGTTTAATATGTGTTCAGTGTACCTCTGAGGCCAGAAGGCTCCATACAGTGGTTAACACTGTAATATATGTTCCCTTTCCAAAAACGAAGGGCTCCTAGACCATTTAGCGATCAGTTTCAGTCAGTATTTAAAGGTTTGGGGCAAACCAGATTTCTTCTAATTTCCTGCCTTCATCTGGCACCGGTTCCCCTGGAGAGCGGATAGCAGCCTTGGTCTTCTCTGCTTGTTGCAGGTTTATGAAGGCCTGAAACCCTCAGACAAGTTTGAAAAGCCTCTAGATTATAGGTAAGTGATGTCTGTGAGAGGGAGGGGATCATGCAGTCCTGGGGGCTGTGTCCTCTGTCACAGCAGGGTGTTTGGGAAGCCTGTGTGTGTCCTCTGCTCTGGAGAGGGTTTGCTAGGGCAGGAGTGAGCTCAGCCTTGGGATCAGGGCTTGTTCCCCAAGGTATCACCTCCCTGCCAAGGATGCAGTTGTCTCTGGAGCTTGAAATCTTGTTCTGTCCTAAGCCAAGGCTGGTCCACCCTAGTCCCCTGGTGTCCCTGCTGTGCCTGCGGCCTCCCCAACATCTCCTTGGCTTTGAGCAGCACCTCAGGCGATGCCTGGTTCTCTGCAGGTGGCCGTTGCGTTATGACCAGTGGTGGGAGTGCAAGTTCATCGCAGAGGGCATCATCGACCAAGGTAAGGGCTGTGTGAGGCAAGGCCTCCTCTGGAGCTGAGTCGGGGGTTGATGGGGTTACTCTATTGTTGCAGGGGCTCTCGTTTGCTCCCAGTGGGACTGCCCATGGAGGAGAGAGAGAAGGCAGGTTGCCTTGTCTGGCCACCCCTGGCCATGTCCCGGGAAAGGAGTGCTGCTTGCTGGGATGGGGACCAGACCTCCATCAGTCACTAACAACAGCTTTGACAGTGCCAATGCTCCCTCTGGCTGTCCTCCACAGGCCAGGCAGGGATGTTATTTCTCTTGTCTTGCTCAGCCCTGGGCCAGGTTGGACCAGAATTCCTCATCTTTGCTCCATAACTCTGAGGGCCAGCACATGAGGAGTTTACATCACTAAAAATGCCCTTCTTTTGGGGTTGCAGGTGGTGGTTTTCGGGACAGCCTGGCAGACATGTCGGAGGAGCTGTGTCCCAGCTCGGCAGACACCCCTGTGCCTCTGCCCTTCTTTGTGCGCACATCCAACCAGGTGCTGTGGGTCGGGGTATTTCAGGCAGATCTTCCTGTGCCTGGCAATGCAGTCCTGTCCCTGTCCCCCTGCATGCCAGGGGCATGCCTACTTTCACTGGTCTGAAGCTTTTCCTCATGAAGGGTTGGGTGGATTGCTTTGTGGCATCTCATTTTAGGATATGCTGATGAGTGCATGGATACTTGTCTGTCACTAGGAATATGGCCAAGGAGGATGGGAGGGTTTCGCCCACTTCTGTTGTGAGAAGTGCCCAGAGGCACTGCAGGAGCAGAGTTTGTGGTGCTTCGTGCTGTGCTGAAATCATGACTTGGAGTTTTCCCTCTCACTCCTGTAGGGTAACAGCACTGGAGAAGCCAGGGACATGTACGTCCCCAACCCCTCCTGTAAAGACTTCCCAAAGTACGAGTGGATCGGGCAGATCATGGGAGCAGCTCTGAGGGGCAAGGAGTTTCTGGTAAGCTTTCGGCCCCATCCCTGCATGGAGGTTTGCTGCAAAGGGACTTGTTAGCTCCCTTCTTCAGCCTGTCCAACAGGAGCATGGGAGGGCTCTGTGATCACACACTGGGACAGGAGGTGTTTGGCAGGATTTGGGACCGAGGGGTTAGGAGAGCTCACAGCCTGAGTTTTAGGAGATGCCGCTGGGAGCTTGGGAGAGGGTCTCTGGTCTCTGCTCAGCTATGATGAGCTCTGCATGAGGACAGAGGGAGTAGGGAAGCTCCTTTGTGTCTGCGCTGTTGAGCCCCGTCTCCATCTTTGGGGATGTCTCCTTTCACATGGACTCAGCAAAATCCCTGTTCTCCTTCAGGTCTTGGCTCTTCCTGGCTTCGTATGGAAACAATTAACAGGGGAGGAGGTCAGCTGGAGCAAAGACTTCCCTGCTGTGGACTCTGTGCTGGTAAGAGGGACTGGTAGGCTGTGCCTATCCTGTTCCTTGTGGCACTCAGGAAGGTGGTTGGTTGTGTCCCTGTCCTCATGTTGTACCTGCTTCTTCCTGTGATGTCTCAAAGAAACATGCCCAAAAGGGGCACTCAGCATTTAATACATCCTAGAGCTAATACAGAGATGTAGCCATGCTACCGCTTCAAGCGTGCGATGCCCCAGGGTCTGCTAAACAGCTTTATGGCAGCGTATCCCATGCTGTGCTGCTGTTGCAGTCACTCCAGTCCTTGTCTGAGAAAGGAGGAGATAGGGGCTCAGACACACCACTGCCCACTGGGCATCTCTCTAATAAGCACTCATCTGGGACCTGGACAGGTGAAGCTGCTGGAGGTGATGGAAGTCATGGACAAAGACACCTTTGAGTTCAAATTTGGGAATGAGCTGACCTACACAACGGTGCTGAGTGACCAACGCATGGTGGAGCTGATCCCCAATGGCAGCAGCACCGTGGTGCGCTACGAGGACCGCAAGGAATTCATTCGCCTGGTGCAGAGAGCTCGGCTGGAGGAGAGCAAGGAGCAGGTAATGCTGTCCCATAGCATCAGTGGTCATTGAGTTCCCAGAGACATACCACCCCCAGTCTGTTTCTGATAAAATGCGTCATGGTTAGTGTCCCTGTCCTCATTAGTGCATAGTAGGCAGTCCTTTTTTGGTGAGGTCTTGGAGCCCATGAAGTTCTTGAGAAGCAAAATGGCTTGTAGCAGCGTGGGAGACACGGGATTTTATTCCCAGCTCTGATATGGGCTTCCTGAACGAACTGGGATGCATCTCTGTGGGATCCTGTTCCCCTCTTCAGGTTCCTTGGAGCATTTGCTGAGCAGTCACGTGGCTTGCATCCAGCCAAGTCCCTAAGCTCAACCATGAGCCAGGGAAATGGGCAAGACATGCTGCTTACCTGCCCTGTCTCCTTTTCAGATCATGGCCATGCAGGCTGGGCTGCTGAAGGTGGTGCCCCAGGCTGTTCTTGATCTCCTCACCTGGCAGGAGCTAGAAAAAAAAGTCTGTGGAGACCCTGAAGTCACAGTTGATGCCCTGAAGAAGCTCAGTAAGTGAAGGGCTCTGCTGAAAACTCTTCCCCTGAAAACAAGACTGTCTTCTCTCCATGGTGGAACAAGGAGAGGTGTGGGAGGCCGATATTAGCCTTTATTATAGTGAGAATGTGGGCCTATATACTTCTTGCCTCTAAGTGGGTGCTGATGGGGGCAGGGGTGTCCCTTGTCTCCATGCTGGACCTCAGAGTAGAGGCTAGGGCATCCCTAGGCTGCCAGTATCTGAGCTTCTGTGGAGCTGAGATGTGGATCTGGATATGCTTTCTGGGAGGGGCCTGACTGCATGTGTCCCTCGCACCTTAGGTCTACGTGCTCACACCCTGCAGGCACCCAGAGATTTCTTTCTGCACTGGCAGAGGACCTCTGGGAGAACAGGGGAGGCCCTGTTCTAATTTATCTAGGAGGAGCTTGGATCTCTAATAAACTCCTTTTCTGTATCCTTTCTGCCAGCCCGGTTTGAGGACTTTGAGCCATTGGACACCCGTGTTCAGTACTTCTGGGAAGCACTCAGCAACTTCACCAATGGTGAGTGATTTGCTCTGTCCCTGCATATCTTGTGCCATGACAGCCCCTGCATGGTGGCTGGGAACTGGGGGGGTGAAACCTCCCTCATTGCTGCCTGGGGAACAGATGAGAGCCAAGGAGAGCAAGCTGCTGAGCTGAAAGAATGGCTTGCTGAGCCTGGGGGTACCTGAAAGTGGCTGTACTGCATCTCGCATCTCTCTAGGGTCTGCTGATGTCTCTGCTTTTCCTTCACAGAGGATCGCAGCCGCTTCCTCAGATTTGTCACTGGCAGAAGCCGCCTTCCAGCACGTATCTACATCTATCCAGACAAGATGGGGTGAGTCCATTTTTCTGTAGACTGCAAGGCTGGCAGATCCCACACCAAAGGGATGTGTGGTGTGGTCTCTGCCTCACTGGCCTGCTGGTTCTGACCAGTTTGTCACCTTCTCCCCAAGCTCTGAGACGACAGATGCTTTGCCGGAGTCATCCACCTGCTCCAGCACTCTCTTCTTGCCCAACTATGCCACGTAAGTTTTGGTGCTTCCCTGCATGTGGGGGACTGTGTGTCTGGGCTCTCTTCTTAACCTTGGTGCTGCCCCATAGGCCCCCATCACTTTGCCACACTTATGTCCCCCTACCTGTACCATATAGCTGCTGTGATTCTCTCTGTGTGCCGCTTGTGAAGCATAGCCTCCATCTCAGAGAGCATATTGTCCTCTCAGCTGGCAAATGCAGCAATGGCAACTCCTTCTTGTCTGTTGTTTTTTTCTCCTTCTCCTCCTGCCATCCCTAGAGCCAAGGTATGTGAAGAGAAGTTGCGCTATGCTGCCTATAACTGCGTGGCCATTGACACAGATATGAGTCCATGGGAAGAGTGATGCTGCAGCCTGACCGAGCAGCATGAACAATTGTTCGACAAAACCATGCAGTGGGAAGACCTCCCTTGTCCCCCCAGGATATGTATATATAATAAACATATAGGCGTGAAGCCTGGCTCCCAGCAGTGGTAACCACCACCTCTTTGGACATGGAGGTTTTGGGTCTTCAGCAGGGTGGGAGCTAGCTTGGAGTGTAAATATGATTGCAGTAACAAAACCCTGGCCCAGACCTTATACATCAGAAAGGTCTGGTGGGCTTTTGTTATGAGTTTCTTCTCCACATGTCCCTGTTGCAGCCCTACAACTCTCGCTCCTCCCAGGCTGCGGTCTGCTCCAAACAGAAGTGGGGTAGGGCCACAAAGCTGCACAGGAGGTTACAGCACAGGACAGAGAACTGAGCCGCTGCTAAGACCACAGGGATGCTCAGAGATGCTCAGTGTGTCCTAGCCCGAGTGTCCTAACTATGTTCCCTTGCCTTGTTCCTGCTGTCACCTGAGGTCAATGGAAATGAGATCATTTGTCTAGATTTAAGAAGAAATGGGGCAGGCTGGTGGCAGGTGCTGCAGGGGTGTCTCTGGCCACCAGGTGTCACGACAGACCACAGCAGTCCTGCTGTGGGAGGAAAGGACTCCCATGCTTCTACATGGCACAAAACCCCAGTTTCTGTGACCACCCGTGGTTCCCTGCACCCCTTGCACAGCAGCTGCTCCCCTACCAGAGGTGGGAACTGGCTCCTTCCCTCCTGCTCTGTATCCGGCATGCTGGTGGCCTACCAGCTCTTCTCCCAGGCACTTTGAGCCTTGATTTTCCCCTAAAAGCCAGTATTACAACTAATCTGTTCTAGTTCTCATGGAGATGTGCAGGCAGGGCCAAGCTTTTCTCTCAGCAGAGATTAGAGCAGTAGTAGGTACGGCAGCGCCGGGCTCTGTGCGCCTCTGCCGTGGGGAGATAGGTGGGGGTTTCAGGTGGACAGGGAAAACCGTTGCCCCAGGGGACGGGAGAGACTGTGGGTACCAAGGATTGGAGCTCCTTGAGCAGATGGCCACACACTATGTGAGTGAGGAGCAGGCAATGAAAGCTTTACAACTTCAAGACCATTGCAGATGTTCCTTGATCTTCGCAGCCCTGGGCAGGCCTAGTCATTGCCTAGCACTGTGAGCTACCAGACGTCGGTCCACTTTTATACCCCCAGCTCCATCTTCAGCCCGTGTGGTCTGTTGGACCACCACTACTACAAGCCACTGAGTCACTGGGGCTTCACTGGAGTGGGGCTAATGCTCTAAGTTGTTTATCCTGTCTTAACGCTTCATGCCGCCTTCTCCTCTGTTGGAGTCTGTCATCCAGAAATCACTTCCAGTTGTAAATGAAGTCCTTCCCTTCACCAATTTCCTTTGAAATTGCTGTTTTTCCCAGACCTGCTGAGGGGGTTTATACTAAAAGGGATGTAGGACCAAGAGAGAGCATGTGCTTCCATCTCCTGCATCACAGTGAGTGGAAGGAGTGTAGGATGAGTGGGGAAGCCATTTCTGGCAGCCCTTGCCTGTGGCAGAGCCCTCCACGCTCAGTTGGGTGGGTGTGAACTCCCATCTGCTGGAGGAGGTTTTTTGTAAATCCTAGTGTTTTCTCAGAATTGAGTTCTGTGGCTTTGTGGCTGATTTCAACAACCAGCATGGACGAGAGCAGAGCCAGTGTGACACCCTTCTGTGCTGGTGGCTGAGTCACTTCCTAGGGTGTCTGTTTTAAATGGGTGTGAGCAAGCTGATGAAAGGACTTTGGTCTGCTGGGTTGGCCTTGGTCAGGAGTGTTGGTGAAGGAGTCTTCAGCATTGAGCTGGGATTCGAAATGAGCCATCCTAGATCCCTTCTGGCCACTGACATTGGGTTGGAATTGCTACTGCTTTTTCCAACCTTGCCCACATGTCTCTAAGGGACATCTGCAGGAGGTCACATTATTTACTGAGCAGAACTAGAACTAGCAAGAAAAACTGACTCCTCCCTGGTGCTTTATTGCTGGGCAGGGGACAGTTGGTTGATGAGTGGCTCAGGGTGGGATGGATAAAATGGCCCTAGTCTTTGGTGGAGGGTGAGCTGATGTCACCAGTGGCAGTGGGCAGGCTAAGAGCCAGCTGGGGCTGCTTGGGCTGACCAGCTGCAGGGGAACGGGCACCTGAGGCTGAGACCTCCACCAGGTGACCACTGGTTCCCCTGGCCTTCGTGGAAGCAACTGCAGCTGACAGAGGGTAATTATGAGGTACCCAGAGCAGCTCAGGTTTCTCACTGAGGGATGAGATGCTTGGACAGCTCTCTTCCTTCTCGTCATCCATATTCATGGTCCTAGCTCTTCATGATGAGGGGAAAGCCACCATGCAGGGCGATGCTGAGAGCAGAGCCTGGCTGAAGTGATGGGATCCTTCCCTAGAAGTATGGTGGCATATCCATCCTTGGAGATGCCCAAGACTTGTCTTACAGCCCTGGGGAATCTGATCCAACTTTCAGTCTCGCCCTGTTGGCTTCAGGTATAGGTCCTCCCTAACGCAAAGCACTTGGTGACTGTGGAGTTATCAACTTTAGCTTTTCCCACATTTCTCTACTGTTCCTCCCAGCAAGGTCTTTTAGCCCCAACCTCTCACACCCTTGGGTTTATTTCCTGCCACTGAGAAAAGACGTGCTGCCCAAGGGCTTGCTGGAGCTCTGGGGAAAGGATTTAGCTGGTGACGGGGATTTCTATTTGAAAAATACTAGTAGTAACAGGACCCTGGCCCTAGCAGAAAGGCTGCAGTTGGGAGCTCATCCAGGATGGTCTGGATTTAACCCCTACAAGCATATTGGAAAAAAAAAAAAACTTGTTTTACCATATATACCATTGTTTTACTCTCCATTTTGTGTGATGGCCACATACATGTTGAAGAATGGCAGCAGCCGTTGCTGTAGTATAATATTGGGGTGCAGAGACCTGTGAAAGCCCTTCCAGTTGCAGGAAGAACCCATTGCTGCAGTGAGGTCTCAGCTGAGATCATTTAGTGCATGGTCGGAGGGTCTGGATAAATGTGGCTGCTGAGCAAGGATGCTAAGGTAACCCACAGATCCTGCTGTTGAGTTTGCTGTGCAAAGGTGAGCTGGGAAGGGGGAGCTGGTAACCCACCTGGATTTCCTCTGCACAGTCCTCTCTCTCATCTGTGGTGTTTTAAAGCCAATCACAAACTGAATTTCTGCTGTGATAGCCCAGCGAATTGTGGAAAAGGTCAGCTTGGCTCAGCTCTGGCCAATCTCAGGGGCCCAAAGTAGGTGTTATTTCAGTGCTGGGTCATGTTCCTTCTCCTCTGATCTCTAAAGCTATGGGTAGGAGCTGTCTCCTAGCATGTTTGACAAGACAGAAGTCCAGTGCCCCTGCCCCAGACTCCTGCTGCACATGGCCCAGGGCGAGGGAGCCCTCCTGGGCACCAGGAACCAGAGACTTGCGTGCCCCCACCCCATTGCCCAGTCTTAAATCAGCTGAGATTGATTTTTCAAGCCAGTGCCGTCCTGGGGAAGGTGCTGGTGCTCCTGTTCTGCTGAGGAGGCATCTCTGTGTGCCAGAGCTGCAGCTTTACAGGGTGGGTAGGGATGAGCTGGGGGAGGAACTGATGCCATGGAAGCTGTGTGTAACCACTTGCTCTCTCCTGACTTCAGCTTGCTGGATTGTTATAGAATAGCTTCAGGTGACTAATAACGCACGTGTAGTCTAGCTGTTCTTGTTATTCCACTAATACCCTGGAGTATGACAAGCTATAAATAGTTTGACAGGATCTGTCTGTCCCTACCTCATGTAGGATCTAAAATAAAGTGAATGAACTAACTGCTCCTGGCCTTCCTGATGATTTATCTGGTCTGGCTGGGGCTCCTGCATCCTTCTGTTGGGTTAAACAGCGATGGAGACTGATGTCATGAGAGACAACTGGAGGGGAAGCAGAAATTGGCCCCTTGATACCTTTTGCATGCTCAGCGGTATCATGGAGGTGGCTCAGAGCATTAACTGGCTCAACCCTTTGCAGCAGCTCTGCAACCAATTTTATAGGGTGATGTGGCCGTGGAGGGAGGACGTGCCTGCGGTGGCCGCAGTTAGGAGCAAGGCAGAAGTCTGCTTTTCTCTCACACTGTGATTCAGGGCACTTTGCTCCCGGCGAGGCCGGTGCCGATCGCTGTGTTGAGGCACAGTCACGCCTGTTCGATAGATAACGCTGCAGGGATGACAGCTGTCGGACCTGTCTTTGCACCGTGCCTTTGCAGGCAGGGATGGAACTGGACTCTGACCTGCCAGGAGAGCAGGCAGGCGCCGGAGGGGTGCGGGGACCTTTGAGCTCTGCCAGCCTGTTTGTTTCCTGGTCTCTAAACGCAGCTTTTTGTGCTTAGCCTGGAGAAACACAGCGTGGGGTGGAGCTGAGTTGCTCTCTGCCACCGCCTCACTGTGGTATGCGACAGGCAGACGCGACGTGGGGTGACACACTGCCAGCGTTCTGGGGTGGTTGGGTGCTGCTGGGTGTCATGGCCTCGTTCCTGCTGCCGGGATGCCGCTGCTGGCTGGGATAAAGCTGCTCCTGGGCAGGGAAGCCGGTCATCCTCCCCAGCGGGTGCTCAGAGCTCCCTCACCCACTGCAAGCCAGCCTGGGGCAGGAATATGT
>NW_009619143.1:7297-25379 GCF_000690535.1 Cariama cristata | reverse complement strand
ATTCAGCCCTGTACGTTCAGCTGTGGCTGCTCATAGCAATCAGCACAGTTTGGGCCGAGACAGAGCTGACCTGTGCTGCCAAATGAAGGCAATATTTTGCCCGTAAGTCTCAGCACCGGTAAATAATCAAAAGAAAAGACTCTCAATATAGGTATCATTACTGAGACACTCGGAAATGAATGCCTTTTGGAAAAGCCTGGATCTGAGGCTTGCTGCTTGTCAGCAACACTGATTAACCCGAACACACCTTCATGCTGCAGCATCCTAGCTCCTGGTCAGGCAGGAGCATGGGTGGAGCAGGACGGCAAGCAACTGGGCAGTCCTACCCTTTGAATCCGGTTTGCATCTCTGCATGCTGAGGGAAACAGTGGACTATCAGTACATATAGTCAGAGACAATAGTCATACTAATAAACTGGGGTTATATCCAATTATATGAAGGAATAAAGGTGTTCCAGTCCTACACATTAAAGTTTATGCTCTTCGTTTTAGATAACGTAACATAGTCTTCCGTAGCTCAGGCATAATGGTTTTTGCTCTTTTACTGTAAGTTAAAAATAAGGGGGGGCTAAGTTTCTTCAAACAAAATACTGAACAGTCTGTAATCTATTCTCTTTATGTAAGTGTAAATGATACAAGTGAGAACACAGTATGATTCCTAATACTATCTAACCTAATTCTAATGTGGGCTGGCCATCCGTTCAGGATGTTATAGCACACACTCCCACATCTTGCTTGGATCCTGGCCCCCCTGGATCAACAGCTCTGCAGTGCTGTTTCCTCACTGGAAGTATAGCAGCAAGACTTGATAACGTACAGAACATGTACACCAAATGGCTGTTCAGAAATATCTGCAGATGTTTCAAATTACTGTAGCACTTCAAAACATAAGTGAAGTATGCAAGAAAGTACCCAGAAAAAAATGTATAAAGGGATTTCCATGTTCACAGTTTAGCAGAACGTAAAGCCCCCACCTCAGCCTTGCAGAACAGAAATTTATTGAAAATGGGGTTAGGCTGAACAAATGAATCAGTTTATCGTTTAAAGAAAGAACAAGTTCCTATTCTTCCTACTTGCTTTCAAATGGCTGACTTCCACAATGCACAAAGGAAACATCGTTTGGATTTCCATACTTTAATGTCTTTCCTTAATTTTAAACTTTCCATTACCTCTGCAGAAATAAGCTCTGTTCTGGGCTTGCATTAAATTAGAACTACTTTTGAGGGAGAAAAACAAGAACCTTTCTCACAAAAGATCTTAAACTGTCCTAGTAGCAATGTTACAGCACTTGCTGTTGATAGACACTAGATAGATTAAAAATCACAGGAGTTAAACTGAAAACAAAACATTTTCATACACTTCCAAAAATTAGCATCAGATGCCTTTTTTGTCTGAGATGATTCTAGTGAAAAATGAGTTGCGCTATCTAATCCAAAATTTTATCTACTGTATGACCTAATTTCCTTCCAAAAAGAAATCTGTTACACATCTGCAATAACAGCAAATAGAAATGATAAAAAGTAGCCTCTGTGTTTAACAGTGATTTAAGACCAAGTAATGTAACTACTCCTTAAAACTGTGTTTACTAACAATACTTAAACTAATGGTGTTCCTCCATATATTTCTGTTCGGATTTAGCTTATTCTAAAACACATTTCAACAATTCTGAAACACAGGAAAACAAGAAAAACATTAGTTTCTACCTGGAAAATGTTACCAAAAAACCACAGGAAAATCTCTTAGATGTTTCTTACTGAAGATTTGATCTTATAGAAAATCAGTACTGCTTCTTACAGCTTGGATCCTATCCTCTGCTATATGGGCACAGAATCGTTTCTAGTATGCAACTGGTGCGACAGATTGTTTTTCTTTACT
Organism: Cariama cristata; assembly: GCF_000690535.1. Taxonomy (NCBI): domain Eukaryota; kingdom Metazoa; phylum Chordata; class Aves; order Cariamiformes; family Cariamidae; genus Cariama; species Cariama cristata. The sequence continues at coordinate 23,505 of NW_009619143.1, read as the reverse complement.
TAAAAAAATAAATTCTAATCATATGGGTGAACTTTCATGCTCTGTGTGAAAGCATGTAGTTGTTCTGTAAAGAAAACTGATAATTAATATACCATATCTTTTTCCAGAACATGGTTATGAGGTATAATGAATGCTTTGTTTAAAGTGTTTCATAATAGCATTTTTTGGTATCTTTTTGCAGAAATTTCTTAAAACACAATGCAATTTGAGCAGCGCACCATGACTGACCTTTTATTAAAAAAAACAAACCAAAAAAACACCAAAACTAAAAAAAAACACCCAAATAACACCCCCACCAAGAAAGCCACACCTAAATCTTCCCCAATGCAGTCTCCCAGGAAATTGTGACAGATTCTGGGAGAAGCCTGGGACCCATGCACATTAGAAATTCTTTCCTGCAGGGTTAGCAGGTGTGGGCTATGTCAAATAAATTTATTGCCGTCTGTGCTAATAACGAAAATTATAGAAAACCTAGATGAAAGTGTTCTGCATCCACCTAATTTGAAGCTACCTTACGAGACAATAACAAGCTTCTAACAGTTTTTCCCTTTTTTAAAATACGCTAATTATGCTTAATGTTCCCTGTCGCATTAGCTTTCATGGTAATTATATTTCAAAACTTTTGCAATTAGGGTACAGTTAATATTGTGGAATATTGCAATTATTTTTCATTGTGACACCTCTATTGAAAACCGGTGGCATAATGATCGCATTGTTCAACTAAATCAGAACTGTAGAAATATGGCAAATGAACCAATTATACATTATTATTTCTAATTACAGATAATGCCCTTTTCCTTGCTTTTGTCCAGAAGAATTTCTCAAATACCCAGACTCCTCCTACTTTTAAAAACAACAACTGATTTCTCCACCTTCATTTTTTTTATATGCATACACATATATATATATGCATATATATGTATACTGTACATTATATATTTATAGCACACGCGAGTATGGACATGTGTGTATGGGTACACCAACATATACAGAGAGAAATTACAGTTAATCCGGGTTCAGTCAATGCTGGTTATAAATGTAAATCAGTGGTACTCACTCTGTGTAAGGATTTTACTCACTGATCGATCCTCAGAGGTAACCTTAAATGCATTACAAATGCACTCTATACCTTTTCTAATTCAGCCCCATATTGGCCCAAACAACATTTACTTATTTCTGCTCAACCTTCCTCTTTAATAGAAACTCCAGGTCTTTGGCTCTCTTTCCTTTCTCTAGCTTTCTCTAACTTTCTCTAGGGTCTCTAGCTCTCCTTTCCATCGTAAAACCTAAACATCAAAACCCCCAAATTTACAGCCCTGATTCTGTGTTTATTGATGCTGAATGAACTGAAGCACTTGATAAATGACAGCAGCAGAAATTTTTAAGAACTAATATGTAATTGTTAAAAATTGAGGTCCCATCCCTGGGTTTTGAAGAAGTTATTTGCAATTAAGCCACTCTATAATCCAGTAGGACAGAACACTATTACACAAAAGTACACTCTGAGAAACCCAGTGGAGGAGTTGGAAAGGAGCTGCTAAAACAAAGCAACCAGACAGGTAATAGGAGACATTCTAAGCATTTTCTATACTTTAGCAATTCTGAGAGTAATTATCATTTACCAACATTTGCATTCTTCATATGGAATTTTAATCAAAGCTCGCTTAATTAAGTTTTCATTTAAATTACAACAAACCAGTGATAAATAAATCAACGATCAAATCATTGACTTCAAACAGAGAAGACCTTTACCAAAAACACTGGCTTGCCAAACCCCACCATCTGTACATTTCCCAGCTACCAGACTAATGAATTTCAAGGTTATATTACCGAGTGTAAGATAGAATTTCTAGCCAACATCAGACAACAGAAACAAAACATGTCACACCATTTCTGGCATGAAAAAAGTCTGGAAACAAGTTTATACAACTCCTTATTTCCCTCAATAAAGAACAATATAAGATTAAACCAGAACTACTCCAAAGATTATTTCAGGCAGAAATCTGAAAATTGCAAATCTCAGCTTATTCAATATTATGTTTTTTTAAGAATAAAGCCTCTTCTGGTAACCTGAAGAATGAGCACATTTTCAAAATGAACTGTATCTCTCCTCTGACCCTCTGAAACTCTAAAAGCTGATCTGAGTGATTAAATGACAGCTGGAAGCCCTGAGAAATCTGGCATGGAATATAATTTTTAACAATATCTTGAAGTCCTGCCATCACTAATGTCTCAGTCATCACCCACCTTTCCATCATTTCTTAGCTTGTATTAATTATTAATTGTTTGGGGGTTTTTTGTTTTCGTTTGCTGTTTTTTTCTTTTTTTTTTTTAGTTGATGTGACTTTATTTTTCTGGACATAGTATTTTTTCATGCAATTTTTGTTTTCATTAACTTAGACATACAGTCTCCACCATCTGCTGAGCATTGACAAAATACAGGACAGGAAAACTGAGCAGCAGAGCATGTTTCTCCCACTCCAGGTAACACCACTTAAGTACCTGTATAAACGGGAAGGAGAGCGTGACTCATAGGGGTGATGGGCATGTGTATATGCTTGTTTGAAATGAAAATCCCCTATAAACTATACAGGTCTCCAGGCTAGATATGGGCAATAACTAAACACATCTAGCTATATAAATATCTATTAAATAGTATCTGCTGAAATATTCCTAATAGCAAAATATTATAATAGCAGCCTTGAAACAGTTTAACAACAGGGTCATATATAGTGGTTAGTGGTTTAAAAACAGAGATTGAATTATTTTCCTTAAAAAAAAATTATTATTATTTCCTCAGGACAATAATAGTAAGCATTTAAAATAAATAGCTTTTCTTCCTAAGCTAATAGCCATATAAGATCAATGCTATAAAGTCCATCATATTTGAGAATCAACTAATCTTCAAAGACTCCTCAAGCATATTTTTAACTGGGAAATTCAACAGTGAGAACACTTTAACTCAATAACCATTCTACAGGACAGTCTTAAAATTTTTTGTTTTGATTAATTCCGTCCAATTCTTACAAAGTTTCTGTCACATTATAGACAAACGTTTTAAGGTAATGAACATCTTAAAAAGTAAGGGCTGTAAGATTTTGAAGATTTATGAAATAAAGACAATACTTATGTGTACCTATTTAATTGCTAGCTCATCCCCTGCATATATATCATGTCTATTGGATCAATTTTCTGGTGCAGTGAAGCATGTAAACATAGGTGTTAATTACCTTGTTCTTCGTAATGATAATATTTTCTATTGGACAATAATATTTGCTTTACTGACAGCTGTCAGAATATCCCATTAAGATCTCCAGACCATACAAAATGTACACTTCATCATGTGACATGCTGGGTAATGTAATATTTGAGCATAGTGAGGCCTATCCAAAATGTGTGAGTAAATTTCACTTGTGACATTCCATTACTTTTGCAGAAGAAACCTGGATATTCCAAGTTCAATTAGAAATCCACTGCTATTTTAATTTGCTTCATTACGTTTTTTTTTTTAAATTCCTTTTAATCAGATGTTTGTTGTGTTTATAAGTGGATATGCAATTTTATTTCCTGAAATCTTTACTATGCATTTTTAATTCTATGCAAATTCCTGATGAATAGATTAGCCCAATAATGCCTATGTGAGGCATAGCAATTCTCTATAATGACACAGTAGAGCTATATGTCGCTCTGAGCCACTGATATTTAAGTACTCCCAAAATGAGTACCCAACGGCTCTTTTAGAGCTCTTCCAGTACTCAAAAAAGCAACCTAACTTTATTACCATTAAAAGCAACAGCATTATATTTCTTTTACTTGTCTCATCTTTGTGAAAATTCAACTTTTTTTTTTTCCTGGTGATCTAATTTTTATCAATATTGAATCTCAAATGTCTCATGAAAAGGATTCAACAGATAAATAGAAGTGCAGGAACCCGAAGTTTGATTCTAAATTCAAAAACTTCTTCACAGTACTGTCTCTATGTCTTGACTAAATATATAATGTCTGCAGTGGACCAGCCAATAAATCACTACTATTTTAAATTTGATTATCTATTCTTTTTTAAATCCTGTAAGCAAGCTTTTAACACTTTCAGCTAAAGAACTGTGGCATAAAAATTTCTGCAAAAATCCTAAGGTTTACATCAAGACAACATAAAAACCAAACACATTCTGATAGGGATCACTTGTAAAGTAGAAGTGGCTTTAATATTCTTACTTCAAGTTGCTCAGGAATGAAAATTCCACTATAGAACCCATTCTTTTGTTGGTTTACATTTTGTACTTGTGAAACAGAGATTACCACATGAAAAACTGCTAAAAATAGCACTAGGCATTGAGTTAGTGGCTCCAACAAGACTCAAGAACACATAAAAGCAGGAGAACAGTTTCATTACCTGAATTTTGATGAATAGGCTACAAACAAGGAATCATTAGAAAGCCTTTAACCATCATCTAATAACACAGATTAATAAAAAGCAGCTGGGAGAGCAGTAAGACAGTAAGTTATCTTTAATTTTACGAAGCCTGTTCGAGCAGGCAGATTTGTGCCACAGGTTGTTCCGTGTTTGAGTAATTTGCTGTTATGTCTGCTTTAAACGTTCTCCATTGCTGTGAATTTTACTCATGGGAATATTTAGCAATGTTCACACATTGTTATTACACTATTAAATTAACAATGTTTCATATCTTCAACAGATTTCAAAATGCAAATTGAAGGTGGAGAAAACATGAAGTCTTATGAAAATACATATGTACTTTCATATAGAACTTGCAATTTCTATAGGAATACGGTGGCCTGGCGAGCTGAGAATCCTGCTCTTATGGTTGGGTTGTTTTGGAAAGTACTAACTGCTTCCTATCTATGACATTTGCTCTGTATTTGCTTTCCATAAAAAAAAAAAAAAATATTTGAAAAAAGGAACAGAAATCTAACAGTTGCTCAGACTGGAGATTAATGGGAGGAGATAAAGAGTTTTAGTGTTGGGAAACACATGGCAGGGGTTACAAAAACTATAGAGAGGAAAGTGCTCTCTTTTCTATCTATTTATTTATTTTAATTTTATTTTTCTGTTCATTGATAACGCTACACTTACATCAAAATCTGAAATGATATAGTTTTACTACAGTTTTCCCAAACTTTTCAGATGCTTTCTCATAAGACCACCTGAGAGCATTGTCTGGGAACCAGAAATAATTAAACTGCACAAGTTTTGCACAGATTGAAACCTAATATTTCTGTAGATCCTTTTAACATAAGTCACCATGACAGAGCATTAATTCCTCAAAAGAACCAACTGCAATATACTTTTTTGTTAATCAAATGATCCTAACAGATTGAATTATTAAAAAGCACTTCAAAATTAAGATTCCCAGAAAGATGACAAAGAACTTAATGTATATATTTAAACATCTAGCTAAAAAAAACCAACCCATCCCAAATCCAAACCATAACCACACGCATCCTCCCCTCCCGCTCAAAACCAAACAAAATCCAACCACGTATAGAGAGCAAACATCAAAACAGCTATCCAGAAATTGAATTTGGGTCTGCAGACCCCTTAGGAATTTGGAAATTTGAACTGAACCTGCCTATCCTATAAAGAAAATACTATTCTATAAACCAATCTATACTATCCTATGAAGGAACCATTGAATGCAAAGGCTGCTGATCCATCAGGGTCCATCAGTACTGATTTTCTCAAAGAAATTTAAATGTTAAACATTAAGAAGTTCCTATCATCTGAACCAAACTTGACTGAACAGTTTAACTTGATGTTATCCAGAAGAGTCAGCTATGCTGATGGGGTTCTGGGTCTCAATGAGCAATCGCTGTAGCTCCCCAGAATAAAATTTCCATGATAAAGAGGTGTGAAACAGTCCCAGTTGCTTTGTGACAGCAGGATACTAATGGAAATTGTTCCAGAAAAAGAAAACGAAACAAAACTCTCTAATGCATTTGCATTTCTGGCATGATCTCAGAGGAACTGAAGAATGAAGAATGTGGAATCTTTCCAGCTGTCAACAATAAAAAAAGAAAAGAAATAAAAAGAAAGATACTTAGAACTGATCTGTGGTTGGAACACAAGTGAAGAAATAAGTTTTGTGGCCATCTATATACTTCAGGATAATGACTTCTAGTGATTTGTATTAGGTAACTTCTTTCTGTAAATGATTTAGAAGAAACGTCTGTGCTACCTGTGTAGACGGACTGGCCTTTAGCTGCTGACAGTACACTTTTAAAAGCTGGGTTTCTAGCCAGCCTCTTGAATCTTTTCCTCAGATCAGTTTTATAAGTGCAGTCCCTCACCAGCCTTTCTGCATTATCAGAATCACCAATTCTCAGCCTGTTCGTACACATCGGTGCCCATAAGCTCATCATGCTTTCAAGTCAATCTCAAATTGGAAACTCGAGTGTCTTGGAAATTCCTCCTTTTCTTCAAGGCAGTCTGGTTTTCTGTGTGCCATCTTCTCCAGCTGCATAGAGCTCTCAAGTATAATGACTGGCCTTACCATATCTACTAAGTTCATGGATTTTAAAGTAAATAGCTTTATTAAATTCTTTACCTGATTTCTGCCTAGTGTCTGCTTCAGACTACAAAGAGATAAACTATTAATGAATATCTAATTAAATTTCGCTACTTTTTAGCTGAAAAAGATAGAGGAGGAAGGGAGAAGAGATTTGGAAAATGCAGAAACAGTAATCATTTAATTTTTTAAATGCTGAAACATTTCATTTGGAAGATTTTAAAGCAAATCTTTGCACCTTTCATTTTGAGGATTTGTAAGTGTTGTTTTTTTTGGTTTTGTTTTTGTTTTTAACTGAGAAAAAGCAAAATAAAAACGTCGAAACTTAAAATGGAAAAAATACCAACCTACATTTTGCTTTAGATTGAAGTAATGCATATTGCTCTTCCTAACCAAATTTGCAAATTGAAAAGGTCCAAATTTCATTCCACATAAGCCTTACCAACTGCCTTTTGTTTGTTTGTTTGGCCTCCATGTTACTCCCTTTTGCTTTTGTAGCAAGTTTTCAGCTCCACTGGAAATGAAGGTGCTAGGAGTCGACGAAACTTGTATCGCAGGGTCACTAAGGATTTGTATGCACTCCCAAACCATCCCAGTCTCAGTCCTCATTCTCAGTGCTTGATAGAATAATTCAAAGCCATCATTTACTACTTGAGCTCTAACTCCCCAAACTCCCTTCTCTTGACTTCATAAATTATGTTTTCAAGAAACCTGAAAGCTCACAAACTTACAAAGATTTTACCCTTTTCTTGTTCACTAGTACCTATAATTGACAGATCTGTGTCAAATGAAAGAATTATCCACCTGTTCACGGGAACAAATATTAACAAACATGCTCAAACATTGTGTTTTGTTAGGTAGAACATTTCACACTTCATTACAAAACTGAGGAGTTAGCTTGGTGTTTGATGTGCAAAATTCCCACTGATTCCAGTAGAAAAAGTGATTTGTAAAACCCAAAATAATTACCATGGCCTATACATTACAGATTTCTAACTTCTCCCCAAATCATGTGAATTTGCAGCTGGGACTTCCCATTTTGCTACTTTTATTTTTATCACTTATTATTTTTATACTAACAACTGTCCCCGAGGTTTGGAGATTCAACACCAAGAAGGATCTTTCAAAATAACAATCTTCTTCTTAGGGAGTGCCAAGACAATACTGAAGTTTTCTGTTATTATGAATGGAATTTTTGGGGCACGGTTGTTCACATCAGGCCAATCCCTCTTTGGTAGATTATGAAAGATCTAGCAGCAGAATAAGAGTCCTTAGCTTTTAGGGTTTTGGTACATATGGGCTTCTATAACCGTACATTGCTTTTTATCATTTATAAAAGGTCATTCTCATTTTCTACAGTGTTCTAGTTATTGCTCCTAAATTAACAGAGCATCAAGGACAAGGAGTCTCCTCAAAACAATTGAACTTCCATACTAAGTTGCTGATTCTCTTTCTTTTTGATTTACTAGTTTTTTTTCAGATCCAAGATATGCAAGATAAGTACCAGCCAACATCACAATCATAAAGATGCCGTTACATTTCTGCTTGTATGTGTGTGTGTTTTTATTTCACAGATCATTAGACCTGACCTGACCTGACTAAAAGGACAGAAAAGCTCAATTAATGAAAATCACACTGTTACAGCCCTATGATATCCGACACAAATGCATGAAGTAGAAAGGAGCTATTGTAAAGAAGCAACATGTAAAGCAAAACCCTGGTGCGGTGAGGCAGGGACTGAAGGAGAGCTCAATGACAAATAGCACCCTATGTAGATGGAAAAGGTCACTGCAATAAAAGCAACCTTGGGAACTCAGAGCAAGTGCACCAATGCTACAGTCTGGAAGAAAGCACAGAATCCAAACAAATGTAACAGAGCGAGATGAAATTTCATTAACATGTGAATATCACAGATTGAGCTGTGGAAACATTTGGGGAGCTGACAAAATGGAACAGGATTCCCTCTATGCCTTGATGTCAAGTTATCTGAAAAAGTAAGCATTTACTCAGGCCAGTAATCAACTTTTATAAACATTCAAAGCTCTCAGCATTTCTATGCAAGAATCTGGCAGAAAAATAAATTACATATATTTGTAATGTAATAAAGAAGGCAATATTCTTTGGTTATTAGTTTACGTGAGAAAAAAATAAACCCTCATCTGTAGTTTTAGTATGTAATTATTACAACCAACATGGGAATTACAAACAACAAACAAACTGGTCAGCTCAAGACTTGCACCGAAACTCCTTCAGTTCATAAACCCTTAGAGTGGCGTAGTGTCAGCTATACACAGGCAATAGCAGGACAGACACGATACAAGTAAAGAGCATCACCACAAACAGAACCAAGTTGAAATGTCACGCTCAGCTCTGAACGCATCCCACCACATCAAAGCCTCTGAACATTTGCTCAGCCTCCCAACATAAACCCACGGTGTGCACCTCCAGTGTGCTCCTACAGGAAATACTTGTAAATCTGCACCAAAACAAAGCAGTAGTTTAATGGAAGAATCACATACTTTTATTACTTTTCCACTGTAACAGTGGCTGCAGAAGGTTGCTAATTGAAATTGTGAGAAAGACAAAATCCTGGTCTACAAAAGCGCACATCAGCAAAACACAGCAGAAGATGCAGTGATGCGAGCAAAAGCGTCCTCTTTACAACAGGGCTTAATGCATTTGAGGAACTGGATTAGCAAGTAACTGGAGAGCGTATTTTGCTTGGATGAGCCATATTTGCAGTGAAGGTGTTCATCAATACAGCTGTATGTGCAAACCCTTTAGGTGTACACACGCCCAGAAGGCAACAGGGCTGCTGCAGGTAAACAGAAAGAGAAAAATATTCAGAGTAAAATGACAGAGTTCAGATTTCTTTCTGTTTATGCTGAACGGATATAAAAGACATGCACGGGATAACTGTCAGGCAAAGAGTCAGGCATGAATGGGTCAAAAAAACCCCACAACAAAACAGTTGTTTTGTTTTGTTTATAATTAATAACCACTAAGCAGTTCCTCCAGCGATGTGGTGAGTTCTCCATCTCCTGCAGTTTTTAGAATAAGATTGAACATCTTCTAAAGGAAACAAAGTCCTAATTTCTATTGATTGAATCATGCTTTATATGAAGATAAACTCAGTTTCTAGAGATGTTAATGTGATCAATAGATGACATTGACAGACTTGCCTGTAAGATGCTAGTGTTTATAAGCATATTAGAAATAGGCATTCTATAACTGCAAATCTATTAAAGTAATTCTATAACCAGGAATAATAATTAAGCACTAGACAAATGCACAATTTATCATTTAAGTAAAGCAGAAGCGTATGGCTTTGTTTTATCAAAATCAGGAAATCTGTAAGACAAGGTATTGACTCAGATGAAAAGTGTCTCTGCCTTCAAGTGTTTGTAACAGCACTTATTTGGATTTATAGGGAGAAAGAATGAAGTTATTAAACTTTTTGTTATTACAAAACCAGCCAACCAAGAGAACCTCCCATGTACAAATATTGCAAAGAATTCTGAAAAAATTACATCCTAAATTTTAGGATCTCAATTTTCAGTCCATGAAGCCCACATGGCTTACATACACTTGACTCTTCACTGAATCATCTACCAAATTGTGTTGGTAACAGTTAAAAACATGAAATGTTTTCTAAATGCTGCCTTTCCATCTAAACAGCAGCAGAATCCACTACAGAAATTGTTAGGACTATGCCTTTGCCAATGAAAAAGGAGATGTAGTTCAGAAGATTAAAAACTCTGTATCAAAAGAGAAAATTATTAGAAAGCCTGAGAAATTATTTCCACAGTATGACTTACGGCTGAGAGCATTAGCAGGAGCAATTTTAGGCTTTTCTACACACAAAGGAAAAACACACAAACAACATCTGGACTCAGCATATGAAAAAAGAAAAAAAAAAGTTTTTCTACTTGTAATATCCCCAGCGCCTTTCAGTTTTCAAGCAAGGTACCAAGTCTAGGCACCCATTTTCTTGGCAAATCAGCATACAGCAATAATATCTAATCTTTAAGTTTCAAAAGCATGACATTTATTGGTGATCTCCAACTAGCTGCTGGGAAACAAAATAAGGATCAGTAATGAGGAAAAACAAGGCCATAGTAACTAAGTTGTTTCCCAACCATTATGGTAGATATCAGGAAACAGCAGAGTAACAAGCGGGAGAAATGGAACCTTGGAAAGTTAGTACTGCAGCTGCTGTGCTGTGCTGCTTTTATTGCTACAGAGGATCCCAGTTCAACTCATTTACAAGTCCTAAACTAGAATGATGTAAAAGCAGCTAAGAAAAACCTCTCCAGCTCTCAAAACCATAGTGAGCTTAAGAAAAATACAGGAACAACTGAATTAGAATCTATTCTATAGCTTTTTGTAATGCGCTTTTTTATTACCATAGAACCTTCTGTTTGAGATTTGTTTGTCTGTTATGATTATGAATTCATAAATTAATAAATACAATGTTTCTGCAATACCTTAATATCTGGAATCACGTCTTCTGGCTGAACTTCAGACATCTGCTGGCATAGTCAACATATGCTACCCAGATTAGCAGCAGCAATAATATCAGTAACAGTTGCAGCAACATGGAGCTAATATTTAAGAAAAAGTACACCCTTCAGTTTCAACGGGAAAACACAGTTCCTGCTGTTCCCTCCACTTCTAATTCCAGTCCAAAGCTCTAAAATTATACCAAGAGATGCAGCAGAATTAGAATGTGACTGGCCATTAAGGATTTAGAGAATTTAAGTACAAACCAGGAAAAAAAAAAAAAAAATCAATCTATTTAAAGACCTTGCTGCTAAATACATGCACTGTTTAAAACAATATGTGTAGAAACAGACTATTGCTTAAAACCTCAAAGCTAGGCCAGTCTTCATGGCATGAACACTAGAAGCCAACAGGTTTTAGTTTCTATTCAATTTTACCTACTGTACTAGAGGAATCTTTATTGGACATTGTGATCTGCTGAAGAGAAGTCTTTAAGAAATACAGGGTGGTTTATGCTTTTCAGCCACATTAAGCATTAAGGACAGAATTCTTCAAATTAGTGTTGTTTTCTTCTATGTCTGAGGCAGTGCATAACAGCCATGGATGCCAAGGTAGGAAATAGCCTATAACACTGAAATTCTCAATAATAATAATAACCATGGACCCAGAAACAAACATACATAATTTACTGTTAATTTGGAATTAGAAATAAAATGATCAATCTGCAACTCTTCTTTGCATTGTTGTAAAATGTCATCAGAAAAAAGTTATTCATGGTATATTGGATAGGAAGTACTGTTTCTGAACATAATTGTATACACAGATGTAACACAGGGCTGCCTTTTGGAGGCAGATATTAGAAGGCATATAAAATAATTTAGAAAAGTCAACCCTGGAAGCTTAACTGATTTTAACGGTTGCTGATCTAAGCATAACTTAGCAAAATCTAAAATGAAATATTCTGAAAGAGGTTTAGAAAAGAGTGGCCACTGAAATCTTAACAAATGTATACAGCAGTTAGGACATAAGAGGGGAGAAGGCCAAAACTTTTCTTTCTGATTACTGTTCCTCCCTACCTGATCTCAGAAGTCATGCACTGAGACCAAAATAAACAAAACCAAAAGTAAACAAACATGAGAAAAAAACAACAAACACCAAAGTAAAACAACACGCCTTCTCCCCACTCCAATTGTAATATTTACAAGGAGAGGAAGATTTCAATGAAATGGTTTAGAATGAGGACTTCCAAATGGAAAAAAAAAGAAAAAAAAAATTCTGCAAAATGAACAATAAATATTGATAAAGCATCCTATGCTCTTTTCCATGCAAATGTGCGGGCAAGACCTCTACTACCTGCAACGACAGTATATGAGCAAGATAAGCTTGATGGCACCATATTGTGTAGATCGAGAAAGAATGCCCATGGACTTCGACTCACTACGGGAAAGTTGCTTTCAATCCGAGCAGAATTAAGTCTCACCATTTTAATAATCAACACTGGGAAACAACAAAACCACTGAGAGTGTAGAGTGTGGAATAGAGTGATCTGTATCTCCCATTGGGGCTGCACAAGGAGCTAACACAAACCCACTAAGTCCTGGCCAGCCTTGTGCCATATAAAGAACCTGTAGGTCTTCCACACCTCTAAAAACTGAAGTTGTTAAAGTGGATGATTTTGAGTATTTCCAAGGATGCAGAATTTATGGCCTCTCTGGGCAAACTGTTCCCATGCTTGATCTCCTTCACAGTAAAAAGCGTCTTCTTGCGTTTAAATTTAATTTTCTATATTTTGACTTAAGCCCATTGCCTCTTGTTCTGTCAGCATACGCCACTGAGAAGAGCCTATCTCCCTTGTCATTACTCTTCCCCATTGGGATAATGAGCCTTTTCTTCTCCGGGCTGAACAGTCCCAGCTTGAGTTCAGCCTCTCCTGGTGCATTAGATGCCCCAGTCCCCTGATGACCTTCACAGCCTTTCACTGGACATGCTCCAGTCAGTCTATGTCTGTCTCGTACTGGGTGAGCCCAGCACTGCGCCCAGCACCCCAAGTGTGCCTCACCAGTGCCGATCAGAGGAGAAGGATCACCTCCCTTTACTGATGGCAGTGCTTGCCTAATGCAGCCCAGGGAGCTGTGGCTGCCTTTGCCCCAGGGCACATCGCTGGCTCATGGTCAACCTGTTGTCCCGCGGGATCCCCACATGCACTTCTGCATAGCTGCCTCCCAGCTGGTCAGCCCCAGCATGTACTGGTACAGGGGGTTGGTCCTCCCCAGGTGCTGGACTTCGCATTTCCCTTTGTTGAAGTCCATGAGATTCCTGTCAGAGTGTTTAATGCTCTGTATAGAGCCTGGTTAATTGTGGTACAGTTCCTCCAGCAACCCAGCAACTGGATATCATGCTGGGACAGCTACGCATGCCTAGGTTTCTTATCTACAGTTAAAACCCATGTCTTTCTGGCAATATGATGAAGGTGCTACCTTCTGAGATATCCAAACTCTTTTATTTAGTCTCTTAAGTAAACCAAAGTCAATCCTTTATTAGGAGAAAAGAAAAATAAAACAAAAGAAAAAGAGCTGTGGATTCTAGATTTTTGTTGTTGCTACTTATATTTTCTATCATGTAAGTTAGCTGATACAGAAACTACTTTCTCCATTCAGTAGAGGGCGATACCTAATCACCTGAAGGAGATGTAATTATTTTTCTATATAATTTATTTATTTCTTAAAGATTACTATCTCCTGTGTGGGTTTGCATTATAGATTAGAAACTGGAAATACCTGTTTATTTGATGCCAGACTGTAGAAGTTTACAAAACACACACTTCCAAGCACTCCCAGCAGAGGATCTCAACTAAGGCCTCCAGCTGCAGTGCATTAATGAAAGTTCTGGCTTCTTTCAGAAAAAAAGATTTTTACATACTGGATTAAACTGCAAGGAGGCAGTGGTAATTAGAAATCAATAATAATTAAATCCTATAGACAGCTAATACCTGTTGAACACAGGAGATCCTTGTAGATATTTATAATGTATATAACAAATATTGATATTTTACATAATATTACTGCAAACTAGGGTCAAAAGCATACGGAGTCTTATTCTTTATTTCAACTCTAACTCACAGACAACATTAAACAATTATTTCATTCAGACCAACCTATGTCACCATTCCTCTCTCTTCGCTGCCAATAACTGCCTGTGAAAAATCAAAGCAAACCCTGTCTTCTAAGCAGCATCCAAACTACTCTGTGGGCAAATATGGCTACATTGAGCCAAACGCTTTGTATTATTGTCTCTGAGCCAAAAAGACATGTTAACACTGGAAATCTGGGCACAATCCCCCTTCCAGCTGAACTTCAGTAATTTCTTGGGAATCATGACAATACCTAATCCACAGTTTAGCATTTTCCCAAAATCAAAACACTCCAAAAATCATTCTGCATGCAATTTCTCAATGTTAGAATGGTTGAAGATGATGAATGTATCCAATTATGGATCTATTATATCAAAACCCGTTGTGTGAGTAGGTATGTCCTAGGTGTTGTATACAAGAAGAAGAAATAAATCTATTCCTACTGTTAGCTGTAAGACCAGAAAATAGCGTGACAGGAACTGACCTTCTTTTAAAAGGAGGGGGAAAAAAATCCACTAACTCTTCATGGATAAAAGGTCTCATTTCATTCTATAATATTTGTGTTTTTCAAAATGCTATCAGCAGGTGCACCAGATTTCAAAAACCTCTTGTCCTTCATCACATATAATTGTGCTGCATATTATATTAAGAAATACAAGCAGAGGAATGTAAGTGGTGGGAGTTCAATTAAAACCAGCATAATATCTGTTGCATAGAAAATTATTCTGCAGCTGAAATCAGGTTCTAATGAGAGAAAAAAGGAATACATTTTCACACATTTTTAATTACACAGAATTTCCTCAAACATGATTTTTAATAATATATTCCATTAGGTTAACATCATATTTAAAGAAAGTGCATTTTCTGATTTCATTTTAAGTCTGATTTTGAGCAATTATTGTGTCATTGTTCTGCAGTAGAAAGGTTGAATTCATTTACTGTGCGGTTATGCTAGTTATGATTGATGTCGCTTCTTCAAATGATAAACCAATCACCCCGATGATGTAATGTCATTTTAAGAGTGCTATAATCACATTTCTCTCAAACTGGAGGCTCTGATGAGTTCTAACAAAGATTTATTGTAGATTAAAGGCCTTCATAATATCAACAATAGATTGCTCATTTGATGGAAGATTTGATTAGGTAATTTTTTTAGGCAAATGAGTTTTCCAGATATATCAAGAATGGCTATTGTGAAGGGCACAGGGCAGTACGTGTGGATGACTATCACCTCATATCCAAGAAGGCTCATCTTAAACTTGTTGAAGAGTTATCCTGTAATTGTTGAAGCAAGCGTAAGTGTGCAATTAGAAAAACAAGAGGACACTTACATAATATAATTATTATGAGACTTCTGCAAATATTTCATCTTCAGCATGTACTTTGAAGACTGTGATACAAATGTTTAAAGAAGAACCTAGAAAGTGCTAGCAAATATTTATTAATGATCAAAGATTACCTGGAATCTAAGCCTTAAATCTAAGTATCTTCAAATCTTCCTTTTTAACCCAGCTCCAAATATAAACAAAATACTTATTTGCTCTCTCTCTGATGTCTGGATCTCTGTTGCTAAGTTTTCACAGGAACTAAAATAGATTTTTAAAAATATTTGGGAAAAAAAATTAAAAAATCAAAGCATGGTCTACCTTTCCACATTATATAGATGGTAAAAGCTACTCTGAAAAGTCTTTCAAGAAAAAGGATGAGCTACAAAATAGCTGAGCTTTTCCAGTTTAAGGAATATGTCACTATCTGTGGTATTTTCTTATAAACTCTCTAAAGGGAACACTCTGAGAACTACAGAAAAAAATGACATTGCTAGAAAACGCTTATTAGTTTCCAGAGGATGTATTAAGTCCAGAAGAGCTCACACTAGAGAACACTCAGTGGTGATCAATTATGCACGTCTGTGGTCCCAAAAAAAAAAAAATCAAACCCCAAAAAACCCAAAACTAACCCCCCCTAAAAAGATAGCTGTTTCTTATACCCTGAAAATTAAAAGCCTTTATATATTATATGACTGTTTATTAAAGAAGGAAATGGGATGGGAT
>NW_009619143.1:0-7266 GCF_000690535.1 Cariama cristata | reverse complement strand
GTGGGGGGTGTGGTGGGGCGGAATTTTTAAAATGTAGAATCAACAAATCAGCCATTCATAAACAAATCAAAGCATATTTGAGCATGCCAAAAAGGTTCTTTGGGTCAGTCCACAGTAACAAGTGTGAAACACAAAGCTTTTCAGGATATAAAGAAACAACGGTTATTATCTAAAATGAAACATAGAGAGCTCTACGATCAAATTTTCAGATGTTGTTTTATTGCAACTTCCTTCATCTGGCTTCATAAGAAAAGCCCTGCTGGTTCACTCAGTCTCCAATGGTGGCTATAAATACCAAGTACCAAACATTCAAGTATCCTCCAAGTCTTTTTTTAGTTCACATTCCCTAACCTACTTAGCAACCCTCATTGAATCTCTCTTCCATTTACTTTTTCCATTCCCCTTTAAACCTTAAAACCGTTTGATCCACCACATCACTTGGACAATGTTCTCTCTTTTGTTCTTTATTCCTTTCTTCAGCTGTCAACGTTCACCTGTTCTGAGCTCTGAGACGAAACATGCATGGCCCCACAACTCACTCGTGACTGGTAATGGTCCATCACTAACCAGTGAACCAGAGCTGCTTTTTCCATGAATACCACTTTATGTTTCTCTGCCTTGAATTTCCTCTGCCATTTTATTGCCCTGTTACTTGGTCTCACAAGGTCCTTTTGTGATTCTTCACAGCCTGATCTCATCCTTAACACACTGCCATTAGCTACCTTTCTTACCCCACAGGCCGCCATCTTCTCCAAGTATCTTCATGTTCCACGAAAATTCATTAGGGAGCTCCAACTTCTGCTTATCATCTTTCAAATAACTACTTACTACTCAACTGAGGGCACCCTCAGTAAATTTGCAGATGACACCAAGTTGGGTGGGAGTGTTGATCTGCTGGAGGGTAGGAAGGCTCTGCAGAGGGACTTGGACAGGCTGGATCAATGGGCTGAGAAAACGGCACGAGGTTCAACAAGAACAAGTGCCCGGTCATGCACTTCGGCCACAAAAACCCCATGCAACGATACAAGCTGGGTAAGGAGTGGTTAGAAAGTGGTCAAGTGAAAAAAGACCTGGGGATGCTGTTTGACAGCCGGTTGAACACGAGCCAGCAGTGTGCGCAGGTGGCCAAGAAGGCCAATGGCATCCTGGCTTGTATCAGGAATGGTGTGGCCAGCAGGACCAGGGCAGTGATTGTCCCCCCGTACTCGGCACTGGTGAGGCCGCACCTTGAGTACTATGTCCAGTTTTGGGCCCCTCACTACAAGACAGACCTTGAGGTGCTGGAGCGAGTCCAGAGAAGGGCAACAAACTGGTGAAGGGTCTGGAGCACAAGTCTGATGGGGAGCGGCTGAGGGAGCTGAGGGGGTTTAGCCTGGAGAAGAGGAGGCTGAGGGGAGACCTGATCACTCTCTACAGCGACCTGAAAGGAGGCTGTAGCCAGGGGGGGGTCGGCCTCTTCTCCCAGGCAACCAGTGACAGGACAAGAGGGCATAGTCTGAAACTGCGCCAGGGGAAGTTCAGGCTAGAAACGAGGAGGCATTTCTTCCCAGAAAGGGTCCTTAGGCATTGGAACGGGCTGCGGGTCACCATCCCTGGAGGTGTTTAAGAAAAGACTGGACGTTGCACTTAGTGCCATGGTCTAGTTGACATGGTGGTGTCAGGGCAAAGGTTGGACTCAATGATCCCAGAGGTCTCTTCCAATCAAATCAATTCTGTGATTACTATGCAGGGACCTTCCCTCTTACCCTGTATTAGCTTAATTTCCTTAAAAACATTTAGTGACAAATTTTGCTGAGATGCTTTTGAAAATACAGAGGTCCTTCATCAGCTAGATCACTCTTATTCAGAAATGGCCGACTCCTTCAAAGAACTCTTAAATGTTTCTAAGGCAGGACTACCCTTTACAGAATCTATACTGACTCATCAAAGATAGATCATATCCACTGCTCCTCCCCTCCCCCCCATTTCTATGCTTTATACTGAGTTGCCCTTTTACAGATTTTGAGGTCTGCAGCTCCCCAGATCCCCCTGAACCTCTTAAAAAGAAAACAAACTCACTCAAAATTGGTATCATATTTTCTACTCTCAAACCTCAAGTAACAAGGAAGTGTGCTCAATCTCTGAATTATTATTTCTTTGTGTAATCATATTTTAACATATATATATAAACATATCTGAACAGATCATAGGGTTAAAAGATAATTCAGGATGGATGGAACCCCAGGAGGTCCCTAGTCCAGCCTTCTGACAAGCAAGGGCAGCTCTGAGGTCAGACCAAGTAGCTCAGGATTTTAACCAACCTGTTCTTGAAAATCTGTAAGGACAGGGACTACACAGGCTCTCTGGGCAACCTGTTCCAATACAATGCTTAGAGAAAAAGTTTTACCTTATATCCACTCTGAATCTTATGTTTCAGCTTCTGCTCACTGTCTCATCCTCCCACCATGCACCACCAGCCACTGTTTAAAGGGCATCATTCAAGTGTACTGTACGCACCCAAAAGTTGGCCAAAAGTTCCACACCACATAGTATCTCCGATACTGTTCAGATCTGTATTGTTACAGGAAAAAGTGACCTTGAGCAGATCAGAAACTACATTTAAGATACAAACTTACAGTGGGTACTTAGAGCAGACAGGAACTGCACAACAGATATCTATGTTAAAAAAAAGGCAAAAAATGAGGAGCTGTAATAGCCTTCTTTTGTTTTGCCTGTATTTCTAAAAAGGGATTGCATCTTCATTCCTCAATTTTTGGCTGTCAAAATAAAGTCAGCATTTGTTAATTAAAAAAAAAAAAAGAAAGAAAAGAAAAGAAAAGAAAACCTTAAGCACCACAGATTATATGACTGATAGCAGAGCTGCAAATGTTTTTAAATAGTGGCCTGAAAGACAAGAATTAATTTGCTGAAAAATAGCAGTATCTTAGTTAAATGTGACATTAGGACTATAGGATCAGACAGATTCTGAAACAAGAACAGACATCGAATGGCAGAAGCAACACACATTTTTTAGATACAGAATCTCATCACCTACATGAAATATTGGACTAGCCTATGCAGAACAAAGAACCATTGTGCGTACATATCTCTCTTACAAGATGCATCAAGGAGCAGGAAATCTATTTCACAAATTAAATCCTTCTCATGACAAGAATTCAATAATATTTTTTACACTGCTTATAACACTCCTAAAACCAAAAAGCTCTCTACAGTAAAATGAAGAAAAAATGTATATGATGCATGGTGTTTCCAAAAATCTTCCCATGAATTAAAACAGTAAGAGTTTTGTTTGCCTCCTTTTCATAGATGTTCTCAATTTTGTGGTGATGCAAGAATATATTTGCAAAAAAAACCACCCAACCCAAACCAAATCAAAAACCACACAAAAAAATCCCCATCAAACGTATAAAACCAGCACAAACATGTCACAAACAAACTCCATATGTTTGCAATTTTCTTACCACTGCTGGAAGCCTGCTGTGGCCCTGAACACGCTCTCAGCAGATATGAATTAGGAGAGAACTCCTCATCAGGATTGGTGTCCATGATTTGATGGGACGTATTGCTGTCTAGCAATGGCATCTGGCAGCTAACTGGTGGAGGATTATGAGAACTGGGCAGCTGAGCAGATGGGAGAAGGCTAGACGAGGATGTAGGTGGAATGGGACGACCTGGGAAAGAGGACACAGGGATCAAAGATCAACAATGAATGTAATGAAAAAAACCAAACAGTCAAGTAATTGCACTGTAACTGTCCATCGTTACACATGATTACTGCTGCGCAGAGCCACAAAATCTCTCCACCGGTACAAACTTGTCCCTTTGTATCATATTCAAGGCATTGTGAGCAGCTATGTTGTGAACTCATTCCAAAAATCTCTCCACAGCATCAGCTTGTAACTCATCAGGTGAACAGATGCTGTGTGAACGAGAGCAACTGCCCACCGCTGGATCAGAAGCGGTCCGTTCTGCCTGGGCACCGACACACACAGCCGCCAAATGCTGACAGGTCCCAAGCTGCATTCTCAGATGTTGCAAAATGCAAGTGCATCAGCTACATATTTTACCAGAAGCATTTTCACATAAATAGTTTTTTTAGCTAAAGACGACTAGTGAGAAAGGGCACTATAACAAGTCAATTCCTGAAATTACAACGCATGTCTGTAATCATCTCTTAAAATACTGGTGGTGTTCTAGTGTTCTTTTTCTACAAGGGAAATTGCTCCAGTACAGGAACCTATTAGAGACATGTAACAAGAACCATATGAAAGCTATCTCCAAGCTAAGGTTCTCCCTGTATTGCTGTAGATCTTTCCAAAACCCACTAAAGGATGTGACAGCAGGACTGAAAGGGAATTATTCCATTCGTAGAGACGGGTTAAGCTATGGGTTGGAAACCCTAAGCTTTCCTCTCCTTTCACTCTCATTTCTTTCTGCGCTGGTGCTGTAGAGGCAGAATTTCCTGCCTAGCTCACCAGAGACTAATTTCTACTCTGAAACTCAGTCCTCGATGTGTACGATATACCTCAGCCCACTGCAACAACATATTTTTGGTCAACTAGTGGCATCAAGTCAATGAAAAAAAGTTCATATTTATTCTTTGCTTTTGTGAACTTTCCTCTCATAATTTTATATCAATCCATTCCACCAAATGCACACAGATGAAGACAGGCTTTGTTGGTGTTTGGGGTTTTTTGCATTACATATTAGAATATGACCAGTTATAGGGATGAGAGAAAGAAGAGAAACATGCATTCTGATCTCTGCAAGTTTATATAGTGAATTGGAGAAATTGTTCATGAATAATTTATACATAGGAAAATATGACCTCTGTGATACCACCACAGTCTGCAAAGCAAAGAGAGATCTGCTGCATGCTAGCTACAAATGTTAAAACACAGCAAAACTACATAAAATGGTGCATCCTTATTTCTATCATTCTTAAAGAAACAGTAGCAGAGAAAATACACACTGGCTTTCTCATTAGTTACACCTTCATTTTTATAATCAAGAACGCCTCACTTCATATGAATTATACCATTTGGTAATCTCCTAGAGTCACACACGAAATTCCTAAGGAGAAGGGGGGAGGATCAAGAAAATGAAAAAATTCCAGCCATCACATATAAATTATATTTGGGGAGCAACATGCAATACTTTCTTACCTTCAAAAAGATTGAAATAAAATAAATACCTGGAGATAGGCAAGTGACTATTATGCCTACTTTTTATTATATTTTTAGCACCAGGTAAAAATTGATGATAAGACTAAAGGACCAAGTTATCATATGACAGAAATGGGTTTAAGCCTCTCCATAGTAACCACCATCTACCATCTTTTATGCTAGAAAAAAATCAATATGCATTGAATATTTTCATTGTGAACTTGCATTTATGAGGAAATAATTCTAATATTGATGATAGGAATAATTACTGTTATTATTCATGATTATGCTATTCTTATGAAATACTACAGTGAATAATCTAAACATGCAAGGGAAGTGATTGAGCAAAACCAGCTTCTAATTATTCCTTTGGAAGGTGTTGGAAACAAGCAGAGAGGTTGAGGTTTGACACACCTCAGACAGGAATGTGACACTGTGCCCATTGTGTTCATTTAATTTTCACATATTCTGGTTCTGCCTCAACATTATGAAGTTAAAAGAAGTTGTTTTATAAATTCATAATCTGCATTTACTGTATCATACAGAAATATACTACTGCATTACAAAAATGTTGGACGTGAGGTTATGAGATGAAGGAAAAAAGCTTTTTCCTTCTGTGTAAATCACATATGGTATTTCAGAGAAATTTAGGTACGTTTTTGCAGAATACATTGAGAGAAATGAAAAAAACCTCAAGAATTCTTTTGCCTGGGAAGCTAATCACATTGTTACCTTCATGAAATAATACAGCCCAAATCCCTGAAGACAAGGCAAAATGTCTAATTACTACAGCTCTGTTTGTAGCTTAGAGGAAACAGAAGGTATCAAGTTGTTAAAATGCTGCATTATTTTGGTGGGAAGTTGGCTCCTGAGGAAGGTTTGTCCATAAGCACATGTTAATTGAAAAACATAGATGTCTGTGAGCCACAGAACCTATTGCCAATCTGTCCTGTGGTTCGACTTCCTAATAAGCTGCCAATTTGATTAAACCTTTTTCTGTGGTTGGGGCATTCTTGATCTTTCTGTCAAGTTGATTTTTGGCACCTACTAGACATTAAAGTCCCACTACAGCCTTTCCCTCTACAGCAGCAGGGCTGTAGTAGAGCATCTTCTCTCTCTATGGCTCTCCGCCCCTGGCCCCTGAAACACACAGAATATCTTAAGACATCCAACCTTTTGTGAAATTTGGTGGGAAGAGAGTTGAAAAATTACTGACGAGGAACAGAAAGAGACACTATTAAGCTTTGTTGCCTTAGGAAATGAATCTAAAGGGTAACTATCTGCAGTACCACAATCGAGAGAATGGTTGTGAAACTACCAAAGAGAATTGAACGTACACAGTTAGGCTTTAAGGTGCACGATAAATGCAATTTATTTGTTACTATATACTCTCAGGTTAGAAATAATGGATTCGATTCATACTGTTTAATACTAATATCTTGCTCAAATAAGTTCAATGTACCATTTAAAATAACAGACTAAGCTTCACAGGTTTTATAAACCTGACCTTCGTGCCAGACTCATTCATGTGTCTGCAGATACAGTCCTATTTTGAAACCTCCCATCTCCTGAAATGATTCTACAATTCCATCACTTCACAATGGGACTTGCAATAACCTACAGTATTCTAAAACATGCTGTGATGTATGGTAACATCAGTATTCTATTACACTGCTGGTTTCAAAAGTTAAATCCATAATGTAAATAGGAGCTCGCACAATTTGTGTCTGTTCTTAGTATATTAATATGATACAGCTTCTGTGAATAAGATTTTTATCTAGTTGTGCATTGACAGAAACTCTACGTAATGGATGCTTACTTCTATTGACAGCAATAACTTAATTGTGCAACATACTGAAGGAAACATAAAACAGATACAAATGCTAGAAAGGGAAACCAAAGTCTTAAAGCTGATATATTACAATTTCAATAGTAAAAGTTAATATTAGTTCTTTTTCCAATATCTGTTCATATTCATGTTCATACTGCATATACTCATGCATGGCAAAGACTTGTACAGATACTGAATACAGTATTTGTAAGGTATTTTTCAAAAAACAAGCAGCCAAGGTCAAAAAAAAAAAAAGCCTTTTCCTTCCCC
>NW_009619142.1:0-13344 GCF_000690535.1 Cariama cristata | reverse complement strand
TGGGGTTAAACCACAACCATCCTTTTTGGTGACCAATGTGTGGCCCAATGGGTTGAGATAACAAATCTCACTGGAACACATTAGAACAAATCTGTTATAAGCATTCATTATATTAGTTTAATAGTCGCTGGTCACAATGTTGATTTATTTGCTCTCAAGAGTTGCACTGTGTAACACCTTACTTGCTGTACATATTCCCTGTTGTGATGTTTATCATCTCTGGGGGCTGGGTTAAGGTTATCATTTTGTTGTACTATGTAACATCGGTTTATGATGTGATAGAATTGCTGGCCATGAGACTAACCTGGTATTTGCACTCAGCATTGCCACCACCTCCATACCCCAGGAGCCCTCTATCGGAAACTATTCATAACTACATCGTCTACCTTTTCTCCTCGGAGAGCCAACCTACAGAGGAGACATCTTTCCACATCTTCCCCTTCTCCTCCTAGCTAAATACAATAGCGTTTGAGAATTTTGAAAGTTTTTAATATCCTTGGGATGCTGAAACCAGCATGGTCATATTGCTAGGAACCAGCATATTTCTGAATGTGTTCCAGGTCTTGTTTAAGGTTAAACAACTATTTAAGAATACCACCCAGTGATCTGCCTCAAAGCTGGATAGTTATAAGTAGCAGTATGGGCAAGTACCTAGGACAGTGGGCACCTCCAGTGTTTTGGAACTTCATTCCTGAACAAGTGCAGAACCTGGGAAAAATAATAAAATATTTGGAAAAAGTATGCTGTCACCCTGGCAATTCCAGAGAAACACAAATCACTGCAATGTGCTGGGGCCTGGCCCATGCCTACTCAGCCCTGTTCAACACTATCCAGTACCCTCAAGGGGAAAAGAAGGTCTCTGGATCTAACGACAAAGCCACAGGCACTGCGGCTACTCCAACCCCTGCAACTAAACCAGAAGACCAACCTGTGCCGGTATCAATCGCCCCTATACACAAGATGACATGCACATGAAAGACAGCCCGTTTAGTAAAAGAGGACAAAGCAGGGCCATCACAACAACAGGAGGAAGAGGCAGAACAAGAGGTAACCACCCAATCCTCATCCCTGAGTGAGCTGTGGAATATATGAAAAGATTCCAGCTGTTGTCAGGTGAGCACATTATCACCAGGCTGCTCCGATGCTGGGATAAGGGGGCTAGTAGCCTGGATTTAGAGGGTGGGGAAGCCAAGTAGCTGGGATCACTTTCTAGGCAAGGGGGCATTGACAAGGAGACTGGAAAAGAGACACAAGCCCTCAGCCTCTGGAGGTGACTTCTGTCCAGAGTGAAGGAAAGGTACCCCTTCAGGGAAGATGTTACGTCACCCAGGCAAGTGGACCACCACGAAAGAGAGGTATCCAGTACCTGAGGGAATTAGCCATGCTATAGATGATTTATTATGACCCAAACAATACACAGTCACTCACAGATCCAGACAAAGTCCAATGTACTTCATCCATGAGGCAGAAATTTGTACAGAATACACCATCATCGTATGCCAACTCGTTGGCAGTAATGACCTGGAGATACAAAGAGGCACCGACAGTGGATGAAGTGGCTTGCCAACTCAGCAATATGAAAAATCTCTCCTCCTCCCTATGGACCTGCATCTTGCCTGTAGAAAAACTGTCTGAAAAGTGTGAAAAACTGTTCCAGGAGCTCCAGCAACAAAAAGAGGACAGGTCCTACTCCCCACCTACACAGACCAGTATCTCAGCTATTAACAGTAAGAGTTCTTTTGCTCAAGAGAGAGGATATAGAGGGTACACACCACGGGGTACCCTGTGGTTTTACCTGCGGGACAGAGAGGACAAGAAGTAGTGGGACAGAAAATCTACCTCAACCCTAGAGACATGGGTATGTGAACTGCAAGAAAAAAAACAATCATAAATGGGGGTTCTTCCAGGAAAACTGCTGCTCCAGTCTCCAGTGGGCAGTTCCCCAGACAGCATGGAAGGGCTGATCTTATTCCTGATTCTATGGAAAGGAATTCTAATCCGTTTCTACAAGTATTAAGTGGAGAATTCTATGACCAGTACTAGAGGGGTCCTGCCTCCAGCCAGGTGGAGAAAAGGGACAACCAGGTTTACTGGATTGTGTGGATCTGATGGCCTGGCACCTCAGACCCACAGAGGTATAAGACTCTAGTAGACACTGATGCACAGTGTACCCTAATGCCATCAAGCTATAAAGGGGTAGAACCCATTTGTATTTCTGGGGTGACAGGGGGATCCCAACAGCTAACTGTATCGGGGGCCGAAATAAGCCTGACTGGGAACGAGTGGTAAAACCACCCCATTGTGACTGGCCCAGAGGCTCCATGCAGCCTTGGCATAGACTACCTCAGAAGAGGGTATTTCAAGGACCCAAGAGGGTACCAGTGGGCTTTCAGTACAGCTGCTTTGGAGGTGGAGGAAATTAAGTGGTTGTCTACCTTGCCCAGTCTCTCAGAGAACCACCTCTCCGTTATGGGGTTACTGAAGGATGAAGAACAACAGGTGCCAATCACTACCCCAATGGTGCACTGATAGCAGTATTGCACCAACCGAGACTCCCCTATTCCCATCCATAAGCTGATTCGTCAACTGGAGAGCTGAGTGATCAGCAGGACTTGCTCACCCTTTGATAGTCTCATACGGCCAGTGTGGAAGTCCAATGGAGAACAGAGACTAACAGTAGACTATCATGGCCGTGTGTGCTGCTGTGCCAGACATGCTAGAACTTCCATATGAACTGGAATCAAAGGCAGCCAAGGGGTATTCCACAACTGATATCACTAATGCATTTTTCTCAATCCCTTTGGCAGCAGAGGTGATCCACAAAATAACAGCTACATCTCCACCAACTAGTAAGAAGGAAACACAAGCTTTCTTAGGCATGGTGTGCTTTTGGAGAAGGCACATTCCAAATTACAGTCTGATTGCAAGCCCTATCAACTGATCCAGAAAAAAAATCATTTCAAATGGGGTTCTGAGCAACAACAAGGCTTTGAACAATTTAAACAGGAGATAGTTCATGCAGTAGCCCTTAGGCCAGCCCCAGCAGGGCAAGATGTAAAAAATATGCTCTACACTGCAGCCAGGGAGAATGGCCCTGCCTGGAGCCTCTTGCAGAAAGCACCCAGGGAGACCTGAGGTCAACCTCTAGGGTTTTGGAGACAGGGATACAGAGGATCTGAGGCCAACTGTATTCCAACTGGAAAAGATACTGCCAGCTTATGAATGGGTTCAAGCTGCTTCAGAAGTGATTGGTACTCCTGGCGCCTCGGCTGCCAGTGCTGTGATGGATATTCAAAGAGAGGGTCTCCTCTACACCCCATGCAACTCGCAGTACTTGGAGTAAGTGGGTCGCACTGATCACACAATAAGCTGGAAAAGGAAACCCCAGTCATCCAGGAACCTTGGAAGTGATCATGAACTGGCAGAAGGCAAAGATTTTGGAATGTCACCAGAGGAGGAGGTGACACGTCCTGAAGAGGCTCCATGCTACAATAAATTACCAGAAAATGAGAAGCAATACGTCTTTTTACTGATGGGTAAATCCATCTGGGCTGCCGCACTGCGGTAAGATACTGCTGCCCGGCTAGAGAACCTGGTTGTGAAGGTATGTCACATAGGTGCTCACGTACCCAAGAGTCGGGCCACTGAAGAACATCAAAACAACCAACACGCGGATCAGGCTGCTAAGATCGAAGTGGGTCAAGTGGATCTGGATTGGCAACATAAGGGTAAATTATTTATAGCTCAGTGGGCTCATGACACCTCAGGCCATCAAGGAAGAGATGCAACACAGATGGGCTCAAGATCAAGGGGTAGACTTGACCATGGACACTGTTATACAGGTTACCCATGAATGTGAAACACGCACTGCAATCAAGCAAGCCAAGCAGCTAAAGCCTCTGTGGTATGGAGGATGGCTGAAAGGAAGGCCTGGCAGATTGACTATATCACACTCCCACAAACCTGCTAAGGCAAGCGCCATGTTCTTACAATGGTGGAAGCAACCACCGGGTGGCTGGAAACATACCCCATGCCCCACGCTAGTGCCTGGAACACTATCCCAGGCCTTGAAAAGCAAGTCTTACGGTGACACAGTACTCCAGAAAGAATCGAGTCAGACAACAGGACTCACGTCCAAAATAACTTCATAGACACCTGGGTCAAAGAGCATGGCATTGAATGAGTACATCACAAGCCTTATCACGCACCAGCCTCCAGGAAAAACTGAATGATACAACGGAACATTAAAGACCACACTGAAAGCAATGGGTGGTGGGATCTTCAAACACTGGGATACACATTTAACCAAAGCCACTTGGTCTGCCAATCGGGCTGGCCCTACCCAATCAAAACTGTTATGTACTGTAGAAAGATAAAGTTCCTGCAGTACACACAAAAAATATGCCAGGGGAAACAGTCTGGGTTATTCCTGCCTCAGGCAAAGGCAAACCCATTCATGGGATTGCTTTTGCTCAAGGACCTAGGTGCACTCGGTGGGTAATGTGTGAGGATAAGAAAGTCTGATGCGTACCTCAGGGGGATTTGATTTTGGGTGAGAATAGCCAATTAATTAAATTGCATGATGTTAATTGCTATATAACACTGTATATCACCACTTCTATGGTGGCTATATGCCAGACCAAGGGTATTACAGTAAAAATCACCCAGATTAATGAAGAATGAACTTTGATGAAACCAGACAAGTGCAGTGGTGATGGAATCGGAACTGGCTTCAGCATGCAACAATCCAACACTACACATCGTCTTTCCTGCCCTGAAAGACTGTTACAGTAGATGAAGCCCAAAGTCATGGACTAAATGAACTCAAACATTTTAGAGATACGGCCCATAGACTAAGGAAATGATATCTGTGTGTATATATCAAAGCCACCATCACCTTTCCTGTCTTAACTGGGATGTATTGGAAAGCGTGGGACTTGGGCATGACATAAATAGTATAGAATAAGGGGTGGATACTGTCCTTGCTTTGGCTGGGATAGAGTTAATTTTCTTCCTAGTAGCTGGTATAGTGCTGGGTTTTGGATTTAGTATGAGAACAATGCTGATAACACACTGATGTTGTAGTTGTTGTTACTAAGTAGTGCTTACCCTAAGTTAAGGACTTTTCAGTTTTCCATGCTCTGCCAGCGAGGAGGTGCCCAAGAAGGTGGGAGGGAGCACGGCCAGGACAGCTGACCCCAACCAGCCAAAGGGATATCCCATCCCATAGAACAGCATGGCCAGTAGAGAAACTGGGGAGAGTTGGCTGGGAGTGGGCGATTGCTGCTCAGGGACAGGGTGGGCATCAGTCAGCAGGTGGCGAGAATTGTATTGTGCATCACTTGTCCTTCTTGGGTTTTATTTCCCTACCTCTTTTTGTTATCTTTTCATTACTATGATTTTATTTTATTTCAATTAAACTGGTCTTATCTCAACCCACAGGTTTTGCGTTTTTTCTGATTCTCTTCCCCATTTCACCAAGAGGTGGGGGGAGTAAGCAAGCAGCTGCATGGTACTTAGTTGCCAGCTGGAGTTAAACCACATTACTAGTTACATCAAGCTGAGGATGAAGGAGAAAGTGAGGCCTCTCACATAGAAGTTCCCTCTCATGCTGGTACCCCTACCTGCATGAGCACATGGTGAGGAGCAGCCCCAGACTCCTCTCACAGAGCTCTACCCATGGCCTGCCACCTTCAGATTTTTTTCCCCACAGCTTCCTCTTAAAGCAGTGCAAGAGTCAGAGGAGCACTGATCCAGCAGGCTTCTACAGCAACCTCACCTCCACAGACCAAGAACAAACATCAGCACACCCTCACTGTATCAGTTTAGTTTCCACCCCATATCACTATCCAATTTTCTTTGCATCCCAGATCA
The DNA here is from genome assembly GCF_000690535.1 of Cariama cristata. NCBI lineage: Eukaryota > Metazoa > Chordata > Aves > Cariamiformes > Cariamidae > Cariama > Cariama cristata. The sequence continues at coordinate 7,470 of NW_009619142.1, read as the reverse complement.
AACACGCCCTTAGGCACCTGTGGCTTGCAGCAGCATGGATGGACACTGGCAGAGCTAAGAAGACTGTCATACTCGCCAGGCACAGATCAGCCTGCTACTGCAGGCCATGCCACATTCTCTTCAGACAAATCTTTTTCCATAAACATGTGCTAGCAACACCACACTGAACTGTTTTCAGTTTTACTAACTTACACTGAAGGTAATAAGCCAACAAAGCAAGAGTCCAAAATCTGACTTCATCAGCATCTTTGCTGACAAACTGAATGAGTTAATGCCTTGTAGTTTATGTAAGGTAGAAAACTGTTCCCCTTCCAAGAAAGACTACAGGTTATCATGACTTCATCCAGAGGTACACTAAAAGGATGCGGAAGAAAAAGCATTAATGTTAAAAATATTAATCACAAGCAGACATTGAACAATTCTAAAACACAGCCCATTTCCAGGAAGCTTTTGGCAAGTCAGCAGTACCACTGGTCATTCTCAGGTAATGGGTACTGTGAAGGATGGCCAGAAGGACAGGTCACTGTAGCTTATATACTAGAGAACAGCAATAGAAACAGCTCCTACAGGTAAGAGATTCTGCTCTTGAACTGTAAGCAATTTTCATAGACTCATTCACAGCCTGTTTGCACATGCCTGTCCCTCTTCCCCCACCCCTTTTACACCAGCAGGGAATTCCCACAGAAACAGACTGCCTAAGCAGCCTCCCACACAGAACTGTGCCTGAAAAAAACAAAATACAAGTCACCTTTCAAGAGTTGCGGGTATTTCGTATGAACTAGGTTGGTAAGATCTCCACCATCATCCAAAATCATGTTGAGGGCTTGCCCATCCTTGAAGTACAGGGTCTGCTCAATGCACCACAAATATTCCTCGTCGGTCTCCCCTTTCCAGGCAAACACTACACAGGAACAAACACATACAATTAGCCAGTTTCTTACTCAGCATGTATTAAAGCAGCCAAAGGAAGATTTCATCAGAAGCTCTCACTGGCAGAGCCGACAGACAGATGATTATCTGTGCCTGCAGGCCAGAAAAGACATTTGCATTGAAAAAAAAGAATCTCGGAATGAGTAGAAGTGAAATCACACTGCCTTCTGTTCTAGGCCACAAACTTGGTCAAAATTTTGACACTTCATTGCTCTCCTTACTCTTCTTCCATGTCAAGAGGAAGAATGCAAAGCAAACTAAAGCAGACTCACATCGACAACACCCCACTTGCTCCCCTAATACACCCTACATTATCAGGAATTAGAAATAGCCACTGGATATATTGATACAGACAAATGAAAACACAACTACAGCATTTTCCAGCACAGCAGAAAAGAGCAACCAGACTTTAGTATAAGCTAAGCACCAGACTACAAACTCTTCAGCAACTGAGTTTAAATTGTAGTCTCTAGCACAGTGCTAAAATCCAAGCTGCTATGCCACGTCTGCTCTTACTAGGGTATGTTTCTGTATCAGTACATCTACCACCAGCAACATGCTACCTCTAGCATGTTGTATCTAGCAGTATTTTTGCCTTTCCAGTCATTTGTACTGGCTTCATGCTACCTCAGCAGTACTCAGCCATTAAAACATATATTTACATACCCTAACATTTGGCTAAATTGTAATGTTTTCACTGTTCACACAGAAAACTAACCTTGAGGCAGAAAGAGCCAATCATGCAATTGCCCCTTCTGAAGAAACATGCATCAGTACCTCATATTGTATCCAAAGGATCGGTATTCCCCCAAGGTATCGTAAATTCAGTATGTGAAGTGCAATATTAACAAAAAGAGCAAGTTCCACAAGACAAGAATACCAAGGGCAGAGGTCAAAAACTTAGACAAACACTCTACCTATAAAGTGCTCGTCAGTTGAGTTTTGGGTGTTGAGAGCAGTAAGGAAGGCAATATCCCAACATCAGATCTAGAGAGTCCTGCCGGTCCTTTGCCGTCACATGCCAGAGAGGCAGAGGAGGTGGTGCCTGCAGCTAGTAATGCCAAAGCAGCTGATGAAGGGACAACTTTCTTCTGTTACCTTAGAATGGACCACGCCAGGAAAGACTTGTGGCAATAGCCAATTATAATAGAAATCAAAGACACCTCATAGAGCAAAGAACCAGGCTGCCAGAAATCAGATTCAGCCTCTGCCAACATCCAGGCTCAGGTCATGCAGCTCCCAGCACAAAGCCATGACGACTATGTCCTCAAGCTGAGTAACACAGCAGATAGCTTAATGTATTCATACTGATCTGCAAGGAACTGCTCTTTATTGGAAGGTGACAGCAGCATCCTGATAAACCACTTCAGGGATATCAGGCAGCAACACAGCTGGCCTAGCTCTAGACTAAAAATACCTTGAGTATTGACCTGGTCACCATAACAGGGTGCACACCCCTTCCCCAACCCCTATTTAGCACCAAGCTTGCTGCAAAGCACCAAACACCTTCATCTACACACACCTACGCACCAATCCATTTAATTACGCAGCCCATTCAATCATCTTAATGACCAGGCTTAAAGCTGGTGACATACAGCCAGGCTTTTTCATAGCCTAACACCAGCCATTGTCAGGAGTGCTATGCATAGTCTGATGCAATGCAGCTTGGATCAAATGTCCTGTTTTGTAACAATCACTGCTTTTGATGGGCTATTTCTATTCTGAAGCTTGTTCAGAAGAGCTTGATTTGTCCACAGTTTGATTTAGCTGTAACAGGCAGTATACCTCAACTCAGCCAAATTAGAACATGGAAAACTTACCAGGGATACCAGCTTTCGCAATAGCAGCTGCAGCGTGGTCCTGAGTGGAGAAAATGTTGCAGCTTGACCATTGCACCTGGAAAACAACCCAAGTTTTGTTTGCTGAACAAAGTTCTGAGATATCAGGCACTCTTCCAGACACAGGAGTTAAAAAGGGAGCAAGAGCAGAAGGGCATATTAGTGCAGGTTCTTGCCTTTCTCAGTAGCTCTGCAAAGTTAAGGTAAAAACTAAGTATCTGACTAATCCAGGGAAAATAATGTCACTTCAGGAGAGAACATAATGGAGCTTTAACTGTGCCACGTATTTGGCCATCTCCTTACTCATGAGACTTTTTGCCAGACAACCAGAATGTACGTTCAGCTATAGATCTTCAGGAAGTGCACAGTAGGGTGGGTTTAGAAAGTTTTGCTCAATAAAGTTCAAATTTTCAGAACAGCCACATAGCAAGTGTTCCATGAGGGATATAGACATGCAGCAACACACCTGCTGGCACTCAGAGTCAGAAATGCAGCTGAAACACTACACTCCATCAACAGGCATTCTCCAAGATTATGCTCACCCAACTCTCTGTGCTCCAGTCATGGAAGCTTTTCCAGCTGAGCTAAGTGCTTTCCACACAGATTTCATAACTAGGCACAGGCACCTAGAAAAGCAACAGCATGATGCCAAGTTGCATTGAAAAGTATCTGCATACCTACTGCAGCACCGCAACGGGCACAGAAACCACCACATCACAGAGCCATACACAAGTTCTCACTCTGCTCCCTACAGGGCTGACTGGCAGGTATTTGCATGCTTATTTATAACAGACCTTGAGGAGAGAGGGCAATAAAGCATAACCCTTCAGCCTGTTTTCAGATACTCATCCCACTTTATCAATAATTGACCCTTCAAAGCAAGGGCTGCAGTAGGAAGCACCTCATCTGAGCCCACGCAACCAACACTTGCCAGTGAAAAGACACCTGGAAGGAGCACAGGAAAACTGAATTCATAACCTTAAGCACTGCACCTCCTCACCCAGGTTTTTCTAAGCTCCCCCCATTATCAGTACAGATGACATCACATGTCATGAAATTCAAAGTATACAGAATATCTATATACAGTTCACACTTAAGCACTTCATACAAGACATAGGCCTCTGCATCCTGAGATGTGTAACACCAGTTTGTGATAACGGTATAGACCCTAGAACAACTGGTATATCGGATGGGCTCACAGTCTAATATTTGTATCTCTGGTTGTGAAGAGGATGCATTTTTATTACAATTTTAGAACTTATACTCTGAGGCACAGAGTATTCATTCCATATTTGTTAACCTAGGCAAAAATGGGATACCAAGATTACTATGCTGCAGTGAACTACATTCACTATATATTTTGTAGGGTATGGTTTCATCAGAGTTTCACTCCTTCCACCCAGGGTCAAAAGTTCTGGCAGAACAGATGAATCCAAACTCAAGTCAAAGTCTAAACTAACATGCAGGCATCAAGACAAGAGAAGAGCTAACACAACAGCACACATCTTAAAGGCACAACCATAACTTATGCTTAGAGGAATCAAATCTTGGCAGGTACCTCCCTGAATGACTTGGATGAATCCCACACAACACTGGTTTGGCATTGTGCTCAGATTAAAGCAGTTTGGCAATGGTTAAGTAAGCACACAGCTGCTGCCTTGGCCAGCCATACTGGGATACAGCAACCAACAGGAGCAGCAAGGAGCTTTCCAAATTTCAGGGGCTACTGCTTTCTTTTAAATCCTGCAGAGGGACAAGAGTTTCATACACAGCATGACTGAAATAAGGCCAGGACTGTACCTCCACATGAAAGCTCTCTTTCAGCACTGCACCATTTGCAACCGTGGAACAGCTCTGAACAGGATGGAGAACGCCTGCACAACAGCATGTACCTTGCCCAGGCTGCCCTAGCATGTTGTCTAGACCCACCCGCTCCACTTTTTGAGAAAATGCCTTAGCTGCTACCAAGAGAAAGCTTCCCCTTCTCCCAGTACCTTTTGGTCAGCATGACACTGCTCAACTCTTAACCATTCCCATGGAGGAACTCCATATAGGGCACCTCTGGGCAGCCTGAGTTCAGGCAGTTAAACTTCAGGAAGAAGGAATTTCAGATCACATACATATTTAACATAATCCACCATCAAGTTCCAGTCAGCTCCCTGCTCAGCACACAAGCTACGTGGATTGTGTTCAGATGCCTGGCTCTCCTCCTGCCCTTTACAGTGGACACTCAGTTGTGGACTTCATTCAGCAAGCCAGGCACAGGACACAGTGCAGTAATGGCTTATAAGCGTCTCAGTCTTTAATATGGACCAGGGTAACCAGTCCAGTCACACAACAAATTCAAAGGCAGTGAAGTCCCCAGCCCTCAATCACTGAACTACACTGTTGGTTTTCCTGCACAGCTGAAAGGCCAGCATGAGCCCTCAGAAAGCTTCATCAGTTTTTGCTGACTTTACCAGGGCACAGTGTGGTTCTTAATACAGGCTAATCTGTGCTGGAGGCAGTCACTAGAGCTTCAGCATTACCAGCAACAGCACTGCATGCCCGAGCACAACACAATTGCGTGGGAGCAGCTTTCGGCACTGCTGCCCAGGGTGCTGTACACACAGCTGACGAAGCCGCCGAAGCCAGTAACCCAGCCCAAAACACACACTCATGAAGATGCAGCTTGACCGGGGGAAGACACATACCACATCCCAGAGGCACATTCAGTACAGATGACAAGCTTTTTGCTTAATGAGAGAAGACATAATCCATTCACCTGGAGATTGCAGCATGGTCTCTTCCAAAAAGTACAGACATTTGCCAAGATCCCCTAAGGTAGTTATATAAGCAGCAGCAGTGCCCCAGGCTGAGCATTACCTAAGAGCACACTGAAGGAGAAACTCAGACACTTTACCTCAGCTCCCAGCTCTATAAGGGTCTCTATGAGAACTGCCGTCTGCACGGTCATATGAAGGCAACCAGCAATACGTGCACCTTTCAGCGGCTTTGATGCAGCATACATCTCCCGCATCTTCATCAGCCCTGGCATCTCATTCTCCGCAATCTCAATGGCCTTGCGACCCCAGTCTGCAAGGCTGATGTCAGCTGCAAGAGAAGGAAGACAGGTGTCAGAGTTTAAATAGCTGAGACCTCAGTATCTGTTCACACACTTGTGGATAGGCATTGGCTGCAACAGCTGAACTGAACACCCAGCAACAGCTAGAAGACAGAGCTGGGGGAAAAAGGGACCCTATTCCAGTTACTCCCTGCTTTTTTTACTATGGTACACAGGCTTTCAAACAAGTTTAGACCAAACCTAACAGCCCCCCTGAAAAAAGCGTGGTCCTGTACGAGCGTATTAATCAACTGTGATCTAGCGTGCAGACATCCTAAGGCCCATTAATAAGCCTCAGCCTTAAGCACTCCTCCTTACAGATACTGCCCAAAGCTCTGACACTTCTTACAGAGATTTACTTCCACAATATAAAGACTTGTGTGGGGGGAAGAGGGTGCTGCCTGTATGGCAATAGGTTCCCCGCATAGCATGCACACTGTCAAGTGCACCATGAGCCAAGCCCAGCCCAGTTCCCCCTCTTAAGAGCTAAGCTGCAGAGTTCCTACCCCCTTGGATCCACAAAGATTACTTTCAAGGCACCATAAGTACCTTAGCTACAAGCCTACTTCTGCCTCTGTAAAAAAGATCTATAGTAGAAAAGTTCAGCAAAAACTGAACAAAAAAGACTTCCGAGAGGCTAGCTCACAGTAGAAAATACTGCACTCGCCATGGACCTCTGACCCCAGTCTTAAAAAGACACAGGTCAAACAGCTAACGCCTAGGTGCACCACTTTGCAGCATTTGGCCAACACCAAACATCCCTCTTACTTGGTTAGCTCTCTCTGAGGAGATTCCAGAAGCTTACCATTTCGCTTCAGAACATGGTCGGATACTTTTCTTTCACCTACCTAGTGAACACAGGCTGTTTAAAGCACTCAGGAACACCAGGACCTCCGAGTCAGACTGCTGCCTTTAATACAGACAAGCTAATTGCATTTTGCTCCAGAATGAAGCCCAGGGGCCATTGAAGCTATTGCCTACGCTTCAGCTGGCTGGTGCACAGGCGTTACACCAACAGGGGACTGAAAAAAGCCCAGGCAATGGAAGGACCATGGAAACAACAATATCAAGGGTGAGGTTCTTGAATCTTACCCCTCTTAAGGGCCTGGCAGTTTTACCAGGGCTGCTTAAAATATGTCCTGCAGTATTTTAGGTTCATAGCCTCCAAGGCAAATTATTTATGAATCTGAGCCTTATAGACTAATGTTCTTCTCTGAATTTAGCCTTCAAAGAATACACAGCTCTTTATAATTATTGGGGGGGTTTGTACAGTTTCAAGTCTACAAAAATATCCACTAAAATCTTTAGGGAAACGTGTAACACAGGTCCCAGATTTAAAAATACTGTCATATTGGGAGTGAAAGCCTGTCGCCAGCGAAGGGCTCCCGTGGGCAGTCAGAGCGGGAGACGGTCTAGGGACAGGCAGCCGGGCTCGCCCACGCCGCGGGCTCCGGGGCAGGAAAGCAGCAAAATCGCGGGTGGAAACCCCACTGGTGCCGCGCTTGCGGAAAAAGCCAGCAGCTTCAGAGAGCCGGTGCAGCCCCCCCAGAGGCCCCCTTCTTTCCCCGCGGGTGCAAAGGCAGCCCTGCCCCGCAGGGT
>NW_009619141.1:62289-73675 GCF_000690535.1 Cariama cristata | reverse complement strand
CGCCACGCGTGGCGGGGCTCTGCTCTGCTGGGTGCCCGAACCGCCGGGAGAGCTTGGCAGTGTCAGCCCTCCCCAAGGCCCTTGCTGGAAGGTTCATCTTTGCGTAGGCTGAAGGGACCCGGCTTTTCGGAGCACGACGCTGCTTGTCCTTGAACATCCATCTGCCACAGCTTGTCAGCTGGATGGTTTCCTTTTGTGGTTGATTCACTGGTAAAATGTGGGATTTGGAGAGAGAAGCATGAGTGAACATAAGCGTTAAGAGCTTGGTCAACAGTGTTTCTGATAAATTGCTCCTGATGTTGTGTCTAGTTGCTAGTTTACATAGGGAGCTGAGCGTAGACTCTTGACCAGTGGCTCTTGTCATAAGGCTTAATGGCCTCTTGATGGGGACAGCTGGAATCCCATTACCTACTATGAGGCTGTTGCAGGTGTGGCTAGTGTTAAAAAAAATATGTGTTTTTGTGTGTGCTCCCTACAAACAATGGCCTTTTTAACAAAGGTAGCAGCATTCTAGAAATGTTTGCTATCTATATGCATCTTAAGGTCTGATATGTTTTTTTTTTGTCAAAACATGGGGGTTTTTTTAGCAGATTTTAATGTCATGTAGTTATAAATTCAGTTTTGCAACAGGCTTAAGTGAAGAGGAAGTTTAACAATTCTGTGATGTAATTGATTTATTTGACAAAACTACTTTCACTTGGATTAAAATAGATGTTTTCCAGAGGAGTTTCCAGACTAATATTGCAGTAACTCACTTGAAAGTAATGCGAGAGAGCTGGAGCTTGTACTTGTTTTCTTTTTTTTTCTTCTCAGTGCTGGGAAGGAGAAAGAAAGGCTGCCTACTGCCAAACATAGACACAAGTAAACTGGATATTTGTAGTCCTTTAGTTTTCAGTAGTCTGTTATTAGCAACACAGCCTGTGACATCAAAGTTCTAATTTAACTGTACTAAAAGTTGTAAATTACAAGTAAAGCTGTGATGAATCTTACAGTTAAGTAATGCATTCCTATCCCCTCCCTCCTTGCTCCAGGTGCAACTCAAATTTTTGTTTGCTAGTGTGTGGAAGGGTTATAACCTAAATGAGATTACAGATTGTTCAATCTGTAGCTGTAAAATCAATGCAATTAAGGACCAACATTAGAACACTTTGTTTAGTAAAACAGTAGGTGGAGCATCTGCATAAGAAAATATCCCAGGAGAAATGGGCTATGGAATGTGAAGTTTTCACATCTAGTGTGCACTTTCCTTTTAAATATTGATGTATCATGGTGATCTGATATGTCCCAATTTAAGAAGCTTGAAGCTGCTACCCTAAATTATAGCTTTTTTTTTAAAATATGAAACTAAAACCAATTGACCAATCTTTAGATCATTTTATTCAGAATTCCAATTCACCTCATACTCCTGTACGTTTTGATTTTTCTTTAAAGTGAGAGCTATAATTTCTAAGCTATCTCATGTGTCGAACAGCTCGATTTTTAAGAAAAATACCAAACATGGGAAATCTGAGGTTAAAATTAGAGGACTTGGTAACTTTCTAACACAAAAATATTGGTTGATATTTCAACATTGCATAGGCAGTGTAACAAGTGCATCCTACCTATAGTTCAATCTTTCTACTGTCTGTGATAGGTAGTATTTCCTTTGTCTTGTGTCCTTTGATTTCCTTCAGCAATCAAGTGGTTAATAGCTCTTAAATCAGTTGCACCTGAGAAAATTGGAACATAAGAAATCTCGGGGATGTTAGGATATTTTGTTAGAGCTACTAACTCGCTTAAGGTGATACCTGCTTGGATGTGAACAACTGTTCGATAAGTTGATTAGGAGGCTAGGTATAATTCCTCATTTGTGCTCTGTATGAGATATATTTTACTAAGTGTGCAGGGTAAATGTTTGTTGCCATTTTATTGAAGTGGGTAAATATGGCTTTCTTGTTTTATAGGTCAAAAAAACAAAGAAGAAATCAAGACTTTTTTTGCAAAGCTGAAATGCTGACTAATGAACACTTAATTATTAGATTGGAAATGATTTATAAAGCTGAAGATAAGTTTAGGATTCTGAAGGTCAGATTTTCATTCCTTAAAAATTTGTTATTTTGGGGAGGTTGTGTGGTAAATAGTACTCTTTCATTTTCTTTTTAGTAGAGTTAGTTATTTTTAACAGCACAGTCAAAGTTTATCCGAAAGCCTTAAGAAGCATGAGGTAATACACTCTTGTGGTCCAGTAGAAGTTTGTGTAACTGAGTATGGGGTCTATTCCCACTTTTTGTAGTGGAAAACCCAAACTGACCTTAAGAGCTGAAAATCCAAATTGCAAGCAGTTTTCAGTGCTGTACGGTAACTGTGTGAGTTTTGCGTCCACTGTCTTTCTTTGCACCAATATTTTATGGGGTCAACTCATTAATTATTTACCAATGTTTTTGAATTCGCACATTAACTGTTCCTTATCACTTAGGGTTCCAGGACGCCAAGGCTCTGTTCCCACAAACGTTAAAATGTGTTTAACTTCTGTCTGTATAACCATTCTTGACAAATTAAATGGATTTTGTTATATTCTAAAAGTTAAGTTGGCTTGTAATATTTTGAAGGGTAGGGGTTCTGTCAGGTATGGCAATAAACACATGTTCTCCTCTCAAAAGGAGGAGAGTTGTCCAAATCTAGAAAATAATTAAAAATATTTTTTTGTGTTGAACTGAGGAGGTGACTTCATGCCAAATAACCTTGGCATTTTGGGTAGGCAGCTTTTACGTGTATGCCGTTAAGGAGAATTGACCTCTGTTTTAGTTAGCTGTTTGCTTGCACTGGAAGTTGCAAGAGGGATAAAACTCTTTCCAGCTCTCTTGTGTTGTAACTGATTATCGTAGTGGTGAAACACATTCTTCATTTCCAGCATTGTGAATTGTTTAGGCAGCTGCTGTGTTTCACATAAGAATTTGCATTGGCATGTGTGTATAACAGTAATGGTGACCGCATCGATTTGGTTGGAAGAGACCTCTGGGATGGTATTTCTATAGTTCTTTTCTCATCACTAAAGCACTTAACAGATCAATGTCATTATATCTTCTTAGAAGATGGGATACGTCGAGAAACAAAGAGTGGATATGACATCCAGAAACTAGTGAGTTGGAAATACTCTTAATTCAGTGTTCTGTTTCCTCGAACATGACTTTTTGCCCATGCAGCAATGGGTTATATTTTTAAGTGCTCTGGAGTTTTTAAGTGTATATGTCAATATGTTGTTTATAAGAAAAATGAAGTACCTAAATATATTTATTTTTAAACGTGATAAGCTCCTGAATGCTCTCAGAAAAAGGAAACTGTTTGTAACCATGTTACAGCTATTCAAATATATGCTTTTGGACAGTTAGCTGCTATTGCGGGACAAACTCTTGTTACTGACATGAAATTGCTCTTATGAATAGTTTTATAGTGGTCAGATTTTTTTTAGTAGTCCTTTATTAAGGGAATGTTTTGTAGTCTATGACTTTGTTCTTAGTAAACAAGTAACAGTTAAGAAGTCTGAATATTCAGGGAAAAATATAAAAGGGGCAAATTAAAACAACAACAAAATCAAAAGCTTTAGTTAAGAAGTAACAAAGTGAAATAATTTAATACTAAACATTCAATCCTGCAAACTCTTGGGGAATTTCAGAATACCTGGCTAGTGAGAGACACATCTTCTTTTGGTCTGCCTTCCATTTTTGCCTTATTTAGTCTGTCTTTCATTTTTTTTCTCTTTGTTCTTCCTGTTAGTGCCTTGGTAGCTATGCTGCCATATGCTATGTGATGAAATTTCTTCTTCTGAAACTAGATTTTGCAAGGGAATAAAAAACACTGCCTGTTGAGGGCCAGTGTTGTGCTGCAGGTGTCAGTCTAAACTCAAACTTGCGTTCATCCTGCATATTTCAGGTAACTTCTTTCTCTAAGGAGGTTGCAGGAAACCAGTTGTCTTAGTTTTTATTTTGTGGAGCTGGACTTATTAACCAAAAGAACTGTAAAGTGATACTTTGCACAGTGATTTGTGACTGCTGATTAGAAGTGAGGCTGAAACTCATTGGTAGTGAATTGAAGTCCTGTACATATATGTGCTAAAGATGACACTGTTTAGTGATCATCTGAAAGTGAGGAGCGCTGGGCAATTCTTCAAAGTCTGAGGAAGAAAACATGAATTGGCAAACGTTTTGTCATGTGTGGAGTATTCAATGAATTACGCCTTACTGCTTTCTTCTATTTTCTCACTTCCATTTGATTCTGCATACTTCCTTTCTGGAGAATAATTATTTTGAAAAAGCAGAGGTTTTCTATGAAAATGGATTCCTAAGTAATCTTTTCTTGACAATCATATGAATGTGATGGGAGATGGCTTCTGTTCCAGTGCTGTGCAGTGTTGCTATATGTTACTGTAGCTGGGGCTCACCTCTCACTTGAAAGAAGTTTTATCACTCCGTGTTTGCAAATGTTGTTCTTTCCTTTTGTGTCATCTTTTCTTTTTTATGTTTCTACTGTGTAGAAAGTTCAGATCTCCTGAATGTAGCCCTCTGTTTTACACAGATTTTTTTCCTGTTTTCTTCACAGAATTTGTTATGTGTAGAATTGGGGCTAATGAATACTGCGACATTTACAGGCAATATTGTTTCCTACAATGGGGAATATATAATCTGCCAAAGAAGAACATGTATTCATTCCTGTGTGGGGACATACAACTCCCTTACAAAATCTCCCAACAAAATTACTGCTTGGACTGGGAAATTCTACAATTGGCATTATTCATCCTTGTTCCCCCCACCCCCCAAAAAAAGGTATTTCATATGATCTGGGATTATTCCTTGTAGATCTGGGCCAAACCTGCTTCTCCCATAGATTTCATCCTCTGGCAAAACCAAAATCAAGTGTTAAAAGATTCAGAATGAGAGAAGTGGCTGATCTGAATGCAGACTGTACAAGTAGTGTGTTTTTGTAAGGAGAAGAAATACGCAATGTGTTTACCAAAATAAGAAACCAGAACATTTTTCCTAACCTAATACTAAGCGGTCAAGTGTATTAAGCTGAAAAACCACGGTGGCCATACCTTAAGGACCTGAGGCTCTAGTACTTTTCAAATGCTGCCTACTAACCTGATGAAAGTCTCTTGAATACACTGTATCATGAGTATCATTATGTAGATTATTGGCCCACTATGATCCTTTACCAATGTGATGGTTCAGCTGATACTGGAAGTGACAAGGTAAAACACCCTGGGATTAACATGGTTAGTTGTTCCCTTCATCATGTACAGCAAGACCAGACTAATGTTAGTTGTTACACAGTGATCTGCAAGAAAAGTCTGTCTTCTACTTTGTATTCTGATTTTGGCAACTGCAGAAAACTGCCATATCTCTTAAAATTTAGCTGCTGTGTTTTATTTAAGCTTTTGCTAGACAGATTTCCATGCAGACTTTATTTCCATTGCGTGCTTCTCTACTTTTCCTTATAACAGACCTGATAAGGGCGTTGCTTCACTGACGTTAGCATAAGGAAGTCCAAAATGTAAAACCAACTCGATGCACAGTAATGATTAACTTTTCCTCCCACATGTTGCTTGTCTGTGCGTTATTAAATATGGTTTTACCTCTGCAGACCTGTTAATATAGAAGAGGTTTGGAGCGCAGCTTTCAAACAGGGCAATAGGCAGATGTTTCAGTTTCCAACCTGAAGAACAGGTTCTGCAGATGTAAAAGGAAAGAAATGTCTGTTCAGGACTGTTACCACCCTCTGATTCCTTTTGCCTCCTCCCACTTTGAACTTGTTACCCTGGAGCTGAACTGTTTGAATAAGGACTGTAAGAGCTGCTTTGTGATCAGTAGGCTGAGAGCCCTTAACATGTAAAATGCAGGGGCGGAGCCTTCACTCTCAGACTTTGTAGTTCCCTCTCCCCTTTTTTTTGTCACACTTGTGAAGGTTCCGATGCACCGTGCAGGGAAGCTCCGGCAACTTGTCTGCACTGTCCAGAGAGAAGAGACAAAGGTGCGTGGGGTTTTTTTTGTTTGGTTTTGTTGTATTTTACTTCACTACTTTCTCTTTCAGGAATCATTTTGGTGTAGTTTTAACTTTTTTGCTCACTAGAAGTTAGCAACAAATTTTATAATATGCTACTGCAGCAGTATATATGGCTGTGATGGCAACAGAGTTTGCTACTACTTTTGCTTTTGTCCTTTTTTTAAGGAAGAGAGAGAATGGAAAGAGCCTGATGTCTAATGCTTGTTTTATTTCAGTCATGCTTTCTCTTGTTCATGAAAATTTTCAGGAACCTGTTAGTTCTAAGTTTTTTTTTAGATTTTCTGAGGTTGTAGGGATGAGGCAAACTGCATTTGTGATTTAAGTTCAGACTTTTATAACTGGACAACTGCTTTCTTCAACGTTAGAGATTAGTGCATTCATTCTGAAATGATAACCTGAGCCTTGAGCTTTCACAGGTATACTAAGCCAAAACTAAAACTGACGAGTAAGAGAAATTGAATGTAAAATAAACCTTAAATATTTAAACAAAATACCAGTTATGTAACGTAACCTGGCTGATTCTGTGACTGAACAGTTGGTAAGTCTGAACTTGGAAGCAAAGACACATATGACCCTTCAAAAGGGTACGCTTTTCTTTTTTATTGTTGTTTTGGGCTGTGGAGAAGGAATTTTCAGTTCTTTCCTGGTATAAAAGTGTAGCTTGCAATTGCAGAGATATGGCAAATAATGATGGCCAAGTTGCTAGTGCTGTGTATCCTTCAAATGCCTCGGGCTCCAGAGTTTAGATGTAGGTCTTAAACATAGCCCGAATCCTAAGGATGATAATTTCTAGAGTCATGTTTTGTTTCATGGTAGAGGTAGGTTCAACTGTTAAAAAATAAAACAGGAGTAAGGTTCACTGCTGGCTGTGGAAAGTTTGAGATAGGAAATTGATGCCATGTTCAGAATCTAGCTCAAAGTTAAGTTTTTTCTTTGTTCTTCAAAAAAAAAGTGGTCAAAGTTTTGTCTATTAAGAGAGCTTTTTCTGTTCTTACTGAGTGGGAAAAAAAACTTTAGCTGGTGAGAATTCTTTTTGCCTAGTAAGATTAGCTATGAAGGAACTACGTAGTCCAGATGAAGGACAGAGGTTGTGAGGGAAGGTCAGTGACTACTGATGAAATGTACTAGTTATCTAAATGCGGGCAAGATTGCATGGTGTCCTAGTTATTGCATTCTAATGGCCTCAGTACCAGTGTGCGAAGAACAGATGAATAAATGTGAACTTGTTTCTGAGCTCTTCAGTAGGTGGACTACTTGGTTTAGACTGTCTGCTTCTGGGCACTGAGGGTTGATTGTATATAGACTAGAGACCATGTCCAAATATACATTTGACATGGCAGACCAGTTAACAGTGGGCTTTTTTATTTAATAAGCAAAATATTTTACCAGATCTACTTCTGTCATATGTACTTGTATAATATGAGCCTTTATAACTGAATCTTAAAACACTAAGAGGATGCTGATTCTTATATTTGATGGCTGTGTTGGGAAGAATAGCTCCTGTAATGCATCACACTTTGATCCTCCTCAGCCCAAAGAATCTATCATTCTGATCACCTGCCTAAGGTATGGCTTCTTGTCTAATGCCAGGAGAACTTTAATCTCAGTATTTTTTGTTAATTTGTCTAATCCTTACGTTAGTCTTGGAAAGTTAATTTTTTCTTTGATTGTCCTTGCAACTCATGGAGATTCTCATCTTGCAGAACCACAAGTCTTCTAGGGCCACAGATACACAGATGGTTTGTTAACTCTGCCTTGTCATTGGTAAGTAAATGAGACTTTTCAGTGGGATGTCTTGCCTGTAAATTCATGTGAAACCTGCTAAATTCATGCCCTAGAGACCACCACAAAATTTTCAGTTATTCCTTGCTTTTGGTTGGCTTTTGTTCTGGCTTTGCAAAAATGATGGTGACTTTCTAGTTTATGGCCAAGCTCCTTTTACACTATCTGAAAAGGCTTTTTGTTTTCTTCTTATGTGGCATTCATAATTTCTGTAATTTGTGCTGAATTAAAAGCTACTCCATGCTTACCCTAAATTGTCTGAGAGCATCTAAGTGAATGTTGCTGCAGGAAGTCCTTCCTGCTGTGAGATTTTGTTGACAACATTCACGATTTTTAAGAAGCTGTAGAGGTGAAAGACTGAAATTCTTTTACAAAAGAATCTTTACTCTTGGTTAGGAATAAAAGATATAGGGTGTACAGTTCTTCTAAGTTCTGTATGCACAGTTTCAGAACCCCACCTTACTTTGGTTTTAAAGTAAAATCTACAGAGGACTCAGTTCCTAAATATAATTCAAAAGGGCCAACTTATTTGTGAATATCACTGGAATATGTTCTTGTTAGTCCTGTTAACTTGTCCAGAGCTGAAAAAAATGACTGTATAAATAAATTTGAGTGGGTAATAGGATGAGGCTGAAGAGATTTTTTTTTTTTGTGGATTGTCTCTCAGTTACTAAGGATCACCTGAATTTACTGCAATACATTTGTCATGCACCAAGATATCTCAGTTCTGCATTAGTTATCTATAAAATGACCTGCTACTTCCCATGATAGACTTAAGTTAATCTGATCTTATTATTGAATTATATTCTCAGTGTTAGGCCTGAATTTTCTTTCACTTACTGCCACTGTCTTGGCCTTATTTGTAAGTTAACCTCTGCTCCCGTTGATACTGCAGGCCTTGCTAAATGATAGCACACCTTCCCATATCACTTATTGGAGATAATTCTTAATGGCATATGTGAAATGAGTAGTAGGTATAGACCATGCATTCAGGATCAGATGATAGTGAATAAAAGACCTGTACAACATGAGCCAGGTGCTGTTCCGAAGGGCCAGCTATTCTTCCTTCCTGGCCCCTGAAGTAAGTATAACGTATGTGGCTGCTTCGTAGAACATCTCGGCCCAGTACTTGCTGCAAATCATTATGAAGTTCTGGACTTCCACATTACTGCTTGGAACACAAACTCTAAATCTGTAGGGAATTTCCAAACCTTTTATTCATTGTTTAATCTGCCTCCATTTTGTGGGGGTGGAGCACTTGCTTTCAGTGCATGTAAGTACACAGTAAAGTCATTGGATAGGTACCTGTAAAACTGCAGGCTGTGACAAATCTTTACACATGCTTAGGCAAAGTTCTGACTTTCCTTCCTGTTATTCTGTACATCACTGTCTGGCAGACTGTATGTGAGTGTGTGCATTGCTGATAGAAATTTTGTGTAGACATCAAAACAAGCATGTCTAATGCTTCAGTATTTTGAGATTCTTAGTTTCTGTTGTTCTGCAGGAGGCATAATGGCTAACAAAGGAACAGTGGTAGCTGGAGTCCACACGTGAAAAATTCTTTGATTTTCAAATAGGAGTTGAACCAAAATCCTGAAGTGTTCACTTAAGAGATGAGAAAATGAAGAGGATAGGGCTCTGGATGGGGAGATGATGTTATGAACAACTTCCTCAGATACAAAATGGCCACAATTAAATACGCTCTTTGAGTCAAGTGCTTCATGCTCTGTTGATGAGAAGAGCTATGTAAGAATTTTGTTGCTAAGCCTCTAGCTGCTTGAAGGTCTTTGGATCTCATTTGTTAAAGAGCTCACTGTTTGATCCATCTGAGCTTGGATTTCAAGCAAGCATGAGGTAAACGTTAAAATCATAGAATGGTTGGAAGGGACCTTCAAGATCATCTAGTTACAACCCTCTGCCATGGGCAGGGAGACCTCCCACCAGACCGGGTTGCTCAAAGCCCCATCCAACCTGGCCTTGAACACTTCCAGGGATGGGGCAGCCACAGCTCCTCTGGGCAACCTCTGCCACTGCCTCACCACCCTCACTGTGAAGAATTTCTTCCTGATATCTAATCTAAATCTTCCTTCTTCCAGTTTAAAGCCGTTGACCCTTGTCCTATCATGACACTGATAGTAATAAGCACTGAAACAATTGTAGAAGTGCAGTTTCCCTGTATCCATGGACCTGAAAGCATTAGCTGAGTGAGGTTTTGAGTCAGAAATATGGCATGCAACTTGAGACACTGATTTTTTTTTTTTGTATACCTGGTTCTGATCTGGCCCTGCATTTTTTTGTCATTTATCACAGCCTCACTTTTTTCCATTTAATTAAGCAATGGTTCCTGGAGAATCTTCTGACATCTTAATAGTTGTCAGGGAGCTCTGGATTGTCTCAGAAACTAAGAGAGAAATCAGGTGGGAAGGTGAAGGAGCTTTACATGTTAATGTTCCTGGGAGAGATTGTAAGTGCTGCAAAAACTATGTAGTTCCCGTGCCCTCCAGGTGTTGTTTGCCAAAGGCCGTTATGCAGAAACTTGCAATACCACTTTTTGTGTCCAATTTGATGTTAAAAGGATGTCTTTTTCATAGCTCTCCTTGCAGGACTAGTTACTATAAAATAACTTAAAAGAATCTCCTCCCTGCCTCTTTTCCCCTTCAGTGTGCCCCCCCTCCCAACTTGTTATTCCAGATTTCCTAGTGCCTTTCAATACTGGAACATATTTTCTGGAAGTTTTCTCTGCCTTTAACTGAAAACACAATTTGTGTTCTATTTATTTAACAAAAAAAATGAGCGAGGAATGGGGTGTGAGGAAACCATGGAAGCATGCAGTTGAGGTGCCTAGAAGCAGCTTTATAGCCTGCAGAGGAGAAACTGAAGAACAGAACTTAGGGATGTGTTATGTGTTGGTATTTTTTTAGTGGGATTGCCACAAGAACTAAGCGAAATATATTCCACTTGATTTGGTGTGTCAAGGATGTGACCGAATTGGATTGTACAGAGGCAGCTGGCTGTGAGTGGAGCTGAACATAGGTTGTCAGATGGCTGAAATTGCCAGAAAGACTTGCATAAACTCCATTGGCTTTGGAGTGCGTCTTTGATAAATATGGGGTTTACCAATTGTTGTAATGCCCACTTAGAGCTGGCTTCTGTGTGGATTTGGGTCTGTATGTTTTGTTTACACTTAGAAACCACTTAGTGGATTTGGTGCTGTGTGCCTTGGAGAGTGAGGTTGCAGTCTGATTTTTGGTTCTGGATCATTCTTCATTAAATAATAGTTTTTTCTTGTCTCCTACAGTATAAAGTGACCTATCCCACTTCTTTCTTCTCCTCCCGTGAGTTTAGACACATTCTGAATGAGATGAGGTTATTGAAGTAATGTTATTTATTGACTAACAAAGTACTAAAGTCCACGACAAGGTGGTGAGCAAAGCGGAGCTGTACTTTGACATTGATTGGATTAGGCCCTAAAGACTTACTACCATGTAGCAAGTCCACTAGTTAGTGTTAGTTTGTTGCTGCCCTCTATTTGACAAAAGGAGAATGGATCGAGTGGTTCCCAGACCCT